>NC_059258.1:4930070-4965070 GCF_017591435.1 Portunus trituberculatus
TGCTACAGTCGCTCCTCCATGGGCAAGTGATCTCTACCATGCCTGTTCTACCGACCCTCTTCCACTGCCAGGCTGTGTCCACTTATTTGCAGGCCAGTCCAACTAACGTGCTTGGACTCTTTCACTCCGATTTTAGTGGTGTAAATGTCATGCACTGAATAGTGTGGATTGATTGTACCATACATATGCACCCTACTGAAAGCTGACACCCTAAGTTTCTCTTTCATATTTTCAATAAAGAGCTGTAATTGATCCACATCTGGAGTGGATAAGCTCGTGCAAGTAGTGGAAGGTATGAGATACATGTACGGTCCACTGTCACCTTAATAGCCTGTGCTAAGGGGTTATCTTCCAAGCCACCTCATTCCTCCCACATGCTTGATAAAAACTTTGTGTGTCTGTTTTACTAAAGCTTGCAAGGATGGGTAGTCAAGTTGAAGCAGGCAGAGGTCAATTGAGGTGGCCCTTCTGACAACCAATAGCTGTTTGATGCACCACATGTTTTGCTTGTGAACAGGTTTTGTGCCACCGTTAAGCCAAGACTCACAACCATATGACAGGGTGGGTGGACGTCACAGCCACCTCCAATACTTTGCACTTGACAATGAAAGGGATGTCGTTATTTTTGTCAACAAATAACACAGACTTTAAAGTGTGGCATATTTTGTGTTGCGCATGTGTTTTGATGGCTGAGGTGGTGAAATTGCTGGCACACCTCCACCACCAAGCCCTTCACTGCCTGTCCTCACTGCTGTTCTGGCACACCTCCACCACCAAGCTCTTCACTGCCTGTCCTCACTGCTCTTCTGGCACACCTCCACCACCAAGCCCTTCACTGCCTGTCCTCACTGCTCTTCTGGCACACCTCCACCACCAAGCCCTTCACTGCCTGTCCTCACTGCTCTTCTGGCACACCTCCACCACCAAGCTCTTCACTGCCTGTCCTCCTCACTGCTGTTGATGACAAAGAATTGAGTTTCTTTTAAGTGTGAGTGTTTCAGTACTCTTATTTTATTTGGCATGGCAGCAGCTCTGGATGTAGACAGTAGCACAGTGTCATCCATCAGGACTAACACGTGCAGCCGGGCAAGGCATCCATCAGCACCACACTTTTGCTTGATAAAAGTTATTAAATCATTAACAAAGATAACAAACAGTAAGCAAAATGAGGAGCAGCCCTGACGTACACCAGTTGAGGCAGTGACAATTGCTGCACCAGCTATACATTGTGTTAAATTGTACACAGCGACTATAGCGAGCAACATTACCATCCCACAACCCAATCTCTTCAAAATATAAGATAATGTGTTTCTTGGTACGTCATCATATGCGCGAGTAAAATCTACAAAAGTAATAAAAGGTTGAAATTTCTTCCTTGTAGCAACATCTGTCAACAAACGTAGTGTGACAATATGTTGAAAGCATCCTGTGCCCACCTGCCTGCCTACCTGCTCTCTGTCAGCCTTGAACCAATGGCTTAGTCTGTTACAAAGCACCATGTCACACAGCTTTGTGATGCTGTTGATTAGTTATGCCTTCATCATTGTTAGTCAAAGCATGAGAGCCTCGCTTCAAAGTGGTGAAGAGCTTGGCAGTCACCCACGACCTGGGATATGTTGCAGATATAAAAGTATTATTAAATAGAGTAGTTATATGTAAGAGCCATGTCACAGGAAGATGTTTGAACACTATAGCGAGCACAACACACCCTTGCTAATGTCAATAAAATGGTCTCATGGTACACAAAACTCAGGTAAAAATGTGTCCCTGTACTGAAGGGGTTAAAATAGTGAAAATTGTGGCCATGGCATTAATCTTGTAACCTCCATAGACCTTTCTAATTGTCAATAAGATAGTCTAATGGTTCACAAAACTCAAGGTAAAAATGTGTCCCAGTACTGAAGGGGTTAAAATAGTGGTGGTGGTGGTGGTGATGGTGGTGTCAATAAAATGGTCTAATGGTACACAAATCTCAAGGCAAAAATGTGTCCCAGTACTGAAAGGGTTCAAGAGGTGGTGGTGGTGGTGGTGGTGGTGTACTTGGGTTTCCTTCAATTACTTTACACAGAATACTTGTCAGTGTATGCATGGCCAACTTATTAACTGTCACACCTGTGCAATGTCACCTTTGTTAGATGTGATTCTCTCTCTCTCTCTCTCTCTCTCTCTCTCTCTCTCTCTCTCTCTCTCTCTCTCTCTCTCTCTCTTTCCTTCCTTCCTTCCTTCCTTCCTTCCTTCCTTCCTTCCTTCCTTCCTTCCTTCCTTCCTTCCTTCCTTCCTTCCTTCCTTCCTTCCTTCCTTCCTTCCTTCCTTCCTTCCTTCCTTCCTTCCTTCCTTCCTTCCTTCCTTCCTTCCTTCCTTCCTTCCTTCCTCCTTCCTCCTTCCTCCCTCCTCCTCTTCCTCTTCCTCCTCTTCCTTTCTTCCTCCTTCCTCCTCCTCTTCCTTCCTTCCTTTCTTCCTCCCTCCGTCCTCCTCCTCCTCCTCTTTCCTTCCTTCCTTCCTCTCTCCTCTTCCTCCCTCTCCTCCCTCCCTCCTTTTCTTTCTCCTCTTCCTCCTCCTCCTCCTCCTCCTCCCTCCCTCCCTCCCTCCCTCCCTCCCTCCCTCCTCCTGGCATTCTTACTGTACTATTATTATTATTACTATCCCAGTGTGATCTGTGTGACCTCTGACCTTTTGTTGCAGGACTCCCTGGACTGCAACTTCACTGTGACCGGAGAGGAGATGGTCACTCAACGCTGGTCACACAGCTCCCTTCCTTATGCAGGTCAGTGGTGTGGTGTGTGGTGTGATAATGTTAGTTTATGTAGGTGGGTTGGGTTGGGTTGGATAAGGTTTTGAGGCCATATTGAGGCAGTTTGGCATGTTTTGAGAGCATTTGAAAACAGTTTGGCAGGTTTTGAGGATATTTTTGAGACAGTTTGGCAGGTTTTGAGGACATTTTGAGACAGTTTGGCAGGTTTTGAGGACATTTTGTGACATTTTGAAGGTATTTTAAGATAGTTTAGCTTGTTTTAAGGACATTTTAGACAGTTTGGCATGTTTTAAGGGTATTTAAAACAGTTTGGCATGTTTTGATGATATTTTGAGACAGTTTATGTTTTGAGGGCATTTTAAGACAGTTTTGACATGTTTTGAAGTCATATTAAGATAGTTTGGCATATTTTGAAGGCATATTAAGAGTTTGACATGTTTTGAGGGCATTTTAAGACAGTTTTGCAGGGTTTGAGGGCATGTTAAGACAGTTTAGCATGGTTTGAAGGCATTTTTAGACAGTTTGGCAGGTTTGGAGGTCTATGGTGGTGGTGTGGTGTGGTATAGTCAGGTTGGGTTTGGTAATGTTAGGAAAGGTTAGGTAGAATTGAGTGAAGATAAGATAAGGTTAGGTTGGGTTGAGTTATGCTGGGTTGTTTTGGGTTAGTGTGGGTTAGGTTGGGTTAGTTTTGGGTTGGGTTAGCTTGGGTTGGGTTGGGTTAAATTGGGTTAGGTTAGCTTTGGTTGGGTTGGGATGGGTTAGTTTGGGTTGGGTTGGGTTACATTGGGTTAGGTTAGCTTGGGTTGGGATGAGTTAGTTTGGGTTGGGTTGGGTTGGGTTAGTTTGGGTCGGGTTAGCTTGGGATGGGTTAATTTGGGTTGAGTTGGGTTGGGTTAGGTTACATTGGGTTAGGTTTGATTTAGTTTAGTTCAATTTGATTCAGTTCAGTTCAATTTAGCTTGATTCACTTGGGTTAGGTTTAGGTTCTGTTCACTTCAGTTGAGTTGAGTTGGTTAGGTTCATTTAATTTCAGTTTAGCTCAGTTAGGTTTGGTTGAGTTCAATTTAGGTAAGTTAGGTTAAGCTCAGTTTGATTGTGTTAGGTTTGGTTGAGTTGCGCTCAGTTCAATTAGGTTCATTTACTTTCAGCTCAGTTTAGTTAAGTTCGGTTTAGTTGTGTTGAGTTCAATTCAGTTAGGTTAAGTTCAGTTAGGTTAGGGCTGGCTGGTTGGGTGGTGGCTGGCTGGCTGTATGGCTGGCTGGCTGGGTGGGTGGGTAGCTGTATGACTGGCTGGCTGGCCGGCTCTCATTTGTAAACACCCTACAATGTAAACAGTGCACCTCTCATTACAAGAAAGTTAAGCCAAGAGTTCCTGAATGCTGCTAAGGAGACACACTGCTGCCGGGAACACTGCACCACCAAGCCAAGCCAAGCCACAACACAAACCTTCACCAACACCTGGAACCATCAACAACACCCAGAGTACAAGACAACACCTGGAGTGATGAAGAACTGTTAGGATAGGTTAGGCAGTTTGGCATGTTTTTTTTTTTAGGGCATTTTAAGAGAATTTGGCATGTTTATGAGGGCTTTTTAAGACAGTTTGGCATGTTTTTATGGTATTTTAATACCATTCGGCATGTTTTAAATGGCATTTGAAGAAAGTTTGGCTATGATAATACCAATTTATTGACATTAGGAAATGTGTATGGAGGTCACAAGATTAATGGCCACAGACTTTACTATTTCAATCCCCCACATGAGTTTGTGAAGCAAGTGTTGGATTCTTCGGATATAAATCCAGTGTGCTTGTTGACAGATTCACTCAGTGCTCACTCACTCAGTCACTTACTGAGCTCAGAGAGAATGAAGAATGTTCATTGAAGTAAATATTGCTGCTTGTATGTCAGACAAAGGCCTATATTCACAAACATTAAGCTCTCTCACCAACCAACACATGATTGGCGGGGTTTCTCCAGTTGATAATGTAGAAATATTGTCACTCTGCCTCTAGAACCATAAAAAAAAAAAAAATGCTATATTCTCTCACCAGGACGATTTTCTAAGGCCACAGAGATGACAGGCAGGGTTTTCAAGAGTGTTTCTCCAATTGGTGCTTGTGTGAGTGTTGTGATGGAGTGAAAGTATTGGTTTTTGTCATCTTAGATGAGTGTTTGCCAAACTTTATCAGTGTCTTACCCAATTTAACCCCTTGAGTACCATGATGTGTTTCCATATTCCTTGTGGTGACTGTTTGGTGATTTTATACAGTTTCACAAACTTGTGTGAGGATTAAAACAGTGAAGACTGTGGCCATTAATCTTCTGACCTCTATAGATCCTTCCTAATGTCAATAAAATGGTCTAATGGTACATAAATGTCAAGGTAAAAATGTGTCCCAGTACTGAAGGGGGTTAAAATAGTGAAGACTGTGGCCATTGATCTTGTGGCCCCCATAGTCCCTTCCTAATGTCAATAAAATGGTCTAATGGTACGCAAATCTCGAGGTAAAAATGTGTCCCAGTATTGATGGGGTTAAAATGGTGAAGACTGTGGCCATTAATCTTTTGACCTCCATAGACCCTTCCTAATGTCAATAAAATGGTCTAATGGTATGCAAATGTCAAGGTAAAAATGTGTCCCAGTACTGAAGGGGTTAAAATAGTGAAGACTGTGGCCATTAATCTTGTGACCTCCATAGACCCTTCTTAAAGTCAAAAAATGGTCTAATGGTACACAAATCTCAAGGTAAAAATGTGTCCCCGTACTGAAGGGGTTAACATGCCACACTAACCAACCACATTACCCCTTACACAGAATAATTATTTGTTACAACTTTGCATACCAAGACTAAGTCAACAGTAATTGTAATGGGAGGCACTGCAAGGTTTGCATATTCAGAATTCTTAACTCTTTTTCTGTTACCTTCATTACTCGCCCAAAAAATTAAGCTATTCCCAAGGGATAATTCATCCCCAGTTTGGGAACCAGTCTTTGAAGGTCTCATAAAAATACTGAATTTGTGTGGTAAGGTGCTGGAAGTGTGTGTGTCTGTGTGTGTAATTCACCTTGGTCACCTGCTGATCACCCAGCCAGTCTTCCCCATTACAGAGCGAGCTCAGAGCTCATAGACCGATCTTCAGGTAGGACCGAGACCACAACACACTCCACACTGTGGGAAAGCGAGGCCACAACCCGTCGAGTTACATCCCGTACCTATTTACTGCTAGGTGAACACACCCCACACATTAAGAAAGAGGCTTGCCCATTTGCCTCGCCGCTTCCTGGGACTCGAACCCGGCCCCTCTCGATTGTGAGTTGAGCATGCTAACCACTATACTACGTGGTGTGTTTCACTGTTTGATCTGCTGCAGTCTCTGGGGAGGTCGTGGTTACTAACGGGTGATTCAGCCAGACGTTACCCTACGGAACGAGCTCAGAGCTCCTTATTTCCGATCTTTGGATAGGCCTGAGACCTGTGTGTGTTTGTGTTTGGAAAGTGTTTTTTTTGGTTGGGTTTAGTGAGAAGTTTGTTTTTTACTGTGAATTTATATTTATGTGAAGATTTTGTGTGTTTTGAAGTGAGATGAGGCTGTGTGGCAGGGTGCATTAGGATTTGGTGAAATGTGTGTGTGTGTGTGTTTGTGTGGGAGTGGGCAAGGTTGATTAAGGCTTGGTGTGTGGCTCACTGATCTGTACAGTGTTTTTTTTCACTTTCTCTTATCTTTTTTCCTTTTTTTCCTCAAGGGATGGAACTGCTGTAGGAAAAAAAGAAAAGTGTGTTTTTCTTTCATGTATAGGACCAGAATATCACTTCTTCTTTTAATTTTTCCTCAAGGGACAGAACAGCTGTAGGAAAAAAAAGAAAAGTTTGTTTTTCTTTCATGTATAGAATCAGAATATCACTTTCTTTTCCTCTTTTTCCTTTCATTTTTCCTCAAGGGATGGAACAGCTGTAGAAAAAAAAAAGTTTGTTTTTCTTTATGTATAGGATGAGAATATCACCAAGATCAGCTTTTCTCAACACACTACTAATATAGAGAGTCAAATTGTACCAGAACTATGTGGTCAGTGGTTGTCATTTTGGGTCGTGGGGGGCCGCTGGCTGCCCACCCACATAAAATATGCCACAATTTTGCGTGTATACGTTCAAAACTATTTTTGCCGTTAGCAACCACTCTGCTCTGCTCGTAGTGTGATTTTCTCCTTACTGTGTGCTGTGTGGGTGTGTTTTGTGGTGTTTGAAAGGTTATGATGAGTTTTTAGGTGTTCTTGAGTGGGGTGAGGGTGTGTCAGGGTTGTATCAAGAGTGTATCTTGGTCTACAGATTGCTTCTAGGAATGGTCCGTAACCTCTTCAATACTGGGACACATTTTTACCTTGAGATTTGTGTACCATTAGACCATTTCATTGACATTAACAGGGGTTTATGGTGGTCAGAAGATTAATGGCCACAGTCTTCACTATTTTAAACCCTTCAATACTGGGACACATTTTTACCCGAGATTTGTGTACCATTAGACCATTTCAACATTAACAAAGGTTTTGGAGGTCACAAGAATAATGGCTACAGTCTTTACTGTTTTAATCCACACATAAATTTGTGAAGTAAAAAGTCACCAAATAAGTTACAAGGATATGGAAATGTGCCACACTACTGAAGGGGTTAATGGTAGTTTTTTTTTTTTTTTGGTTTTTAGGTGTTTGTGAGTGAGGTAAGTGTGTCAGGGGTGTGTGACCTTCATAGAGACCTTTGCTGATTTTAATAGTGGTGGTCTATATAATGAATGGTGCACAGTTATTTTATACCAAGTTGAAAATTTGTTTGGTGTACCACACCAGAGTTTTTTATATTTGTTTGGTATGAGTTTTTTTTATTTATATTTTTATTCTTTGAAAATTTGTGTAATTTTTTTTTCAATTCATTTTGTAAATGTTCGTTCTTATATATATTTTTTATTCATTTCTTATATATATTTAATATTTTTTATTCATTTCATATATATTTAATATTTTTTATTCATTTCTTATATATATTTAAAATATTTTATTCATTTCTTATATATATTTAAAATATTTTTTATTCATTTCTTATATATATTTAAAATATTTTTTATTCATTAAGATTCTTATATATCTTTTATTCATTTATATATATATTTTTTTTTTATTCAATATATATTTTTTATTCATTTATATATATTTTTTTCATTTCATATATATATTTTTTTTATTCTTTTTTTATTCATTCTTTTATGAAGTATTCATTTCTTATATATATATATTTTTTATTAATTCTTTTTAGACTTCCAGGCAAAATCAATGTAATATAATAATAACAGGCAATAATGTAATATAATAATAATATGTAAAGAATTGTTGATGAATATAAAAGTTTATTTAGACTTTGGGAGACTTTCATTTAATTTTAGCTCCAATATTATTTATTCATTTGCCTTGTCTCCGGAGACTCTTCTGAGTATTTTCGACTTAGTACAGTTTTTTAGGGCCATTCGGGCCATTCAAGCATTTTTAGCTTAAAAGTAATTTTTATAGTTCCTAAGTACAGTTTTTTAGGGCCATTCAAGCATTTTTAGCTTAAAAGTAATTTTTATAGTTCCTAACTAAAGGCATTATTATTATTATTATTAAGCAATAAAAATTTTAAAGCTTACAACATTTTACAAATTTAACAAATTTAAGGTATTTTTTCTCCTACTTGCACTCTTCAATTTATCATATATATATAGCTTTTTGCCAGTTTTTAGGCCACTTTTCACAATTTTCTAGGCTTTCATTTATGATGCCACTGTGGACTCTTGTTGTCCTAATATTCAGCAGGGAACACAGGAGGACATCCTTGGTAGGCAGGCAGGAAGATGGTCCACTTAGTGCAAGCACTGGCTCTGAAGGCAAACTACTCCAGTTGTAGCCGTGGTGGTGGTGGTGGTGGTGGTAGCAGTGACATTCATCCAGCAGCCGATAATAGCTGCTATAATACCGACGCACAGTATATTTGCGCTTTCAACAACAGTTCAAGACCAGGAAGAAAAAAAAAAAAAAAAATCCTTGGTGTTGATTTCATCCTCTCCTCGAGCCATCTTGTGTTCTCAAACTCATCATCTCTTCCTTCCTGCATCCAGTATCACATCGTAACCACCACCACCACCACCACCTTGCTGCCTGGAAAAAAATGTGGATTTAAATATACAAATCAGCTGTACATGGCTTGTAATAAATGTAACCTGTTATGTATAATGTTTACAATGTTTCCTGTTCCAAACACATGGTGAACTAGTATTACATATCAAAGATTTCATTTAACATTAGGCAAGTTTAAAACAAGAAAATGACCTTGTAACACAAACAGCAGCAGACTCAGGTGGACTGCAGGAGGCCCCAAGAGGATTTCTGAAGGCTTGGAAGGACTGCAAGAGGTCCCAGGTGGACTTGTGAAGACTTGTAAGGACTGCACAAGGCCCAGGAGGATTTCTGAAGGGTTGGAAGGACTGTAGGAGGCCCCAGGAGGACTTATGAATGCTTGACAGGACTGCAAGAGGTCCCAGGAGGACTTCTGAAGGCTCAAGAGGACTGCAGGAGACCCCCAGGAGAACTTCTGAAGGCTTGGAAGGATTGCACACGGCCCAGGAGGACTGCAACAAGTTAAAGTGGAGTTGAGGGAAGCTGATTGGACTGAAGGATGTCATAGTGGACTTTTAGCAAAACAAGGGTAAATTTTAGGACTTACATAGAAACAATTGGTAACACTGTATTTGTTATGTGAGGAGGAGGACAAAGAGGAGGAGGGCGAGGAGGAAGAGATAGACGTGTAGACCGATGAGGTAAAGGAGAGACAAGATGAAGATAATACAAGGATAGGATAAAGTTGAGAGAAGAAACATTACGAAGAACTGGAAGAGATGAGAGCGAGGTGGAGATAAAATGAACATGATATAAACGAGAGAGAGAGAGAGAGAGAGAGAGAGAGAGAGAGAGAGAGAGAAAGGGTGGGGGGCCTGGGACAAGGGGAGATGGGAATAAGAGAGAGATAATGGTGATGATAGTAGTAGTAGTAGTAGTAGTAGTAGTGGTGGTGGTGGTGGTGGTGATAACAATATTAGTGAAGACAGTGTTACGTAAAAGTGAACAAGTGTTGAAGTTCGAACAATGGAATTTACAAGAAGAGGCGAGGCGAGGCGAGGCGAGGCGAGAAGCAGAGTAAGGGAAGAAAAGGGAAGAGAAAAGGAGCCGTCAAATCTTCAAGTAATATTTCTGGACACTGTTGTCAAGCACTTCACCTCCCTCACTCTGCTACGTTACATCGAATCGGCGTTTTGAGAGGTGTTTGCATGCTTACCGCTTACCAAGGACGTAACATCTGAAAGAAGAGGTATCATTCTGTGATATTCTAATTTTTCTTGCGTATATTTGATTAAGAGTGTTTTCAAGCTTATATAGTTACCAGTGGTTTAGCATCGATAGCAGGAAAGACTACTTATGATAATCAGATCCATCATTTTCTTCGGGTATGGAAGTTAGTGACGGCCCAGACCAGTGCATTCAAGCATCAAGGTAATGCTTTCACGTATTCTTCCAACGGCAGGTCATAGTTTACTAATGATCCGACACCATTAACGGCAAAAGAAAACATCTATTTTAATGTAGCTAATCATTTCTGTCGCGTTTCAAAGATGTGGTGACTGTCCTCAGTGTTTGAGAATGAAGAAGCGAGGTGTGAGGTGGCGGCGGGCGGGTGCTGGGTGGCTGTAGTAGCGGAGGCGTCCACCACTGTTTACGGCCGCCGCGACTGAGGGAAGGCAGGAGCGAGGGAGGGGCGGGATGGCAGCACAGGAAGGGGGCGGGAGGCACTGGCCCGGCGGGGAGACGGTAGAGGCACCAGGGAACAAGCAGGGCAGGAGGGGCCAGGGTGGAAACGGCCGCGGAGGGGAACGGCGCGGCCTCAAGGGGGCCAGCGCTCCCCTGGCACTCCTCTCGTTCCCAGCGGATCAATAGAGAGCCTCCAGACATTAGAGCAAAGTGCAGGATGACTCCCAAGAATCCTACACGTCGACAGGCCAAAGACACGATCTACAGGACACGGGGACGCCTGCACGCCACCGCTCATCCCGACACCTTTCCTCCCAACGTCCCATTCCCTCCGTCAGCGTCCTCCTCAGGGAATTATAATGTTAGAAGTGTGAAAGTCGTCTTGCGTGGCCAGGCTGGGTGGTGGTGGTGGTGGTGGTGGCAGGGTCTCTCTCAGCGACCACCGACCAATCACCGACCCAGGCCGTCTAGCCGCGACACTCCGTTACTGCCGCCGACCCCGATACTACGGCCATCCCCTCACCACCACCACCACTACCACCACCAACCACCGTCTTGGACACCACCACTACCACCACCACCATCGCTACCGCCGCCAACACCATTGATTGGGGGGCTTATGACAAGTGTGTGTGTGTGTGTGTGTGTGTGTGTGTGTGTGTGTGTGTAGTACGGCAAGAACAGCACCACACCTGCACGAGTACGATTGAAACTTGCAGATTAACACACACACACACACACACACACATGCACGTAGCTACAACCGTCTATTCATGTCGGAGTAGTAAAGGCCAGAGAGAGAGAGAGAGAGAGAGAGAGAGAGAGAGAGAGAGAGAGAGAGAGAGAGAAAGCTTGACTATTTCCTATATACACAAGTTTTAAAATATCCATCGATGTGACAAAATATTTCGTTTCGTCTGACCTACTCCACACGAGAGAGAGAGAGAGAGAGAGAGAGAGAGAGTGTAATGGAGTGAACCACTTTAAGAAAACAGCTGTGCAGTAAGTGTGTAGTAGACAGCCGACCACGTGTTGGCTAAACAATTCTGCCACACCACCAGGTAAACAAGCGATATTTTCTCTCTCTCTCTCTCTCTCTCTCTCTCTCTCTCTCTCTCTCTCGTAACTCATCAATCAATCAGCACATGCAATAATAACCACTCACACTCCAGCTCACCACATCACCTCATCCACACCAGCAAACCACAAAAACCTCAAAATTCCCGCCAAAACACGCAAAAAATACTGCAAAAACCATTAGAAACCCACACCCAGCCACCCACACAACACCCGCACTGACATAACCCCGATACACGCACACCACATTGAAGAAAACAAGTGTAACATTAAAAAAAACCCAAGGAAATGCATCGCTTATGACAAAAGTGAGTTACGGGAGACAAGTGGCGTGCATCTGTGGTGGTCGAGAGCTGTTGAATTTGCAGTCTCTGGGGATACCTTGATTCCTGGGTAAATAACACGTCCCCTTTAACACACCGGAAGGCGCGAGGGAAGGAAGGGATCTGGCGGGGCTGACTGGCCTTGTTGGGGCTTGCTGGGGCTGGCTGGGGTGGCTCGCGGCGTAGTGGTGGTGGTTTGGGGTACGTCAAGATGGTTATGGTGGTTGTGTTGTTAAATGAACGGGGTTTTCTATGATTTTTCGGCTAAAAATAGACAAGATGAGACAGTCAGGTGAAGATAGGCAGGGTGTGGTGGTGTGGTGGTGGTGGGTGGGATTGCAGGTTATAGAGGTTGTGGTATTAATTTAAAGCGTTTTGTAGTAGAGAGAGAGAGAGAGAGAGAGAGAGAGAGAGAGAGAGAATTTGACTAACGTGCAGGGACAGCGAGATGAGAGGCAGGCAAGGTAGCGGCAGTGGTGGTGGCGGTGGTGACGGCGGTGGTGGTGGTATCAAAGGTTTTAGGTTGCAATATTAATTTGAGGTGTTCTGTCACGTAAGAGAAGCGAAAAGTGAAAAGAGGCAGATTTCTTGCGTGAAGTGTATACGTAGGAAGGTCAAAGAATGGCAAGGTGTGTTTGGCCAGGTAAAGAGAATATATATATCAGTTTCATTGTTTTCGTCTGTCTGTTATAAAAGAGGAAGAGGAGGAGGAGGAGGAGGGAGAAAGAAGAGGAGAGGCGCCTGACCAGTGTTGAGAGAGAGACGAGAAACAAGTTAGAGTCAAAATATGATTGGAGAGGAAAGATCAAGCTATAATAATGATGTCAGTGTCTTGTTTGATCATGTTACGGTGGGAAGTCGCGAATCTGAGAAAGAGAAGGACGAGGTGAGACGGGACAGAGAGAGAGAGAGAGAGAGAGAGAGAGAGAGAGAGAGAGAGAGAGAGAGAGAGAGAGAGAGAGAGAGAGAGAGAGAAAGCGGAGGCAAGGAGTGGGTGGGCAGGAAAGGAGAGTAGTTACGTCATAGGTAGGTCGAGTAAGAATAGTTGGGCAAGGCAAGGCAAGGCAAGGCAAGGCAAGGCAAGGCAAGGTAAGGTTAGGTAAGGCAAGGCACGGCAGAGTAAGAGAGTAGAGATACAAAATACAAAAGGCCTGGAAAACATTATTAATTACATCACAGCAAGAACAAACCCGTGAATTAGTGAGGCAAAACAAGAAAAAGGAAGTAAAGGAAGGGAAATGAATGAGCATGACAGACCAATTTGTAGTAGTAACAGCTGCATCACAGGAAGGACAGTCACGAGTGAGACCAGGAACAGAGCGAGATAAGACAGGTTTCATCACTATAACGGTTACCACATCACACTTTGCTTTACCTGCCAGTGTGTGCTGAGAGAAAGGCTTGAACGTGTGAATAAGAAACGAGACGGGGAAGGAAGGAATGACGCTGAGGCTAAAAAGTGAGGGACAAGGGTTGAGATCAGCCTATTACACCTGTCTACACTGGAGAAGGTACGGTATAGTGGAGAGAGGCAGGAGTGAACAGGGAGGGGAAGGAATGAAGGCTAAACTGAAGGAAAGGAGCCTTACTATTACACCTGTCTGTTTACCTGTTAGCCACGCTTGTAGAATAGCGAAGGCGGAGGAAGAGAGGGAAGCGGGTGAGGCAGGAGTGGATGGGACGGGACGGGAAGGGAAGGAATGAAGGCCAAACAGTGAGGGGACAGGTGGGAGGGAATGCAACGCTGGGCTGAGAAGTCTCTGGAGAGCCACGCCACACGAGCCACCCACTCCCTTGAGCCTGGCACCCCCTGGCACTCCCTCTCCCTCTCCAAGCTGACCACCACCACCACTACTACTACCACCACCATTCTCCACCTTCTATTAATTAAGATTCGTGGTGGCCGTGGCCGTGGCGGTGCCCTGGGGTGCCTTAGGGTGCCACACGCGGCCTCCAGGGCACACAAGAAAGGGACATGCTTAGTTTCAATTTGCGTGAGGGAGAGGAGAGGGAGAGGAGAGGGAGAGGCAGCCAGCGGTCCCCGAAGATCAATAAGAGTGGTCCTCGGGAGGGGACGGACCAATCAGGGCGCACGTTACTACCCCGATAAGGACGTCCCGAGGGGAAAGCCCGGCCCCGCGAGAGTCGGTTGACGCATGTCGCCACCACCACCACCACCGCCGCCGCCGCCACCGACACCACCAGCGCCATCCAGCACCGCCCAACACTGCTTACCTGTCTCTACCTCTGTCAATCCGTCTTTCCTTATTCTCTTACTACTAAATGTGTGTGTGTGTGTGTGTGTGTGTGTGTGTGTGTGTGTGTGTGTGTGTGTGTGTGTGTGTGTGTGTGTGTGTGTGTGTGTGTGTGTGTGTGTGGGTGTCTCGCCACTACTTAGTAATCTCTCTCTTTCTCTCTCTCTCTCTCTCTCTCTCTCTCTCTCTCTCTCTCTCTCTCTCTCTCTCTCTCTCTCTCTGCCTCTTCACCTCATTCTCTCCTTCACCTTATACTGCTGACTAATTATGTGTGCGCGTATGTCTGTCTGTCTGTCTGTCTGTCTGGTACGTCTCTCCTCTCCCTTGACAATCTTCAGCATCCTCTCTCTCTCTCTCTCTCTCTCTCTCTCTCTCTCAAGATGCCTACACTCAATCTCCCACTCTCTCTCGTTATCTCTGGCTATCTCTCTGTCTTCCCACCGTGTCACGTGACTCCCTGACACTATTAGCCACTCGTTAGGTTATCTGACACCATCACCACCACTACTGTCATCACCACCTCAACACCATATCACGGACTCACCATTACTTATTACGCCTCGCCATCCCACCACTACCATCATCATCACTATTACTACTGTCATCTCAACACCACATCCCCGACTCATCATTACTTATTACGCCTCATCACCATCACCACCACTATCGTCATCATCATCACTATCACTACTGTCATCATCTCAACACCATCAATGACTCACCATTATTTATTACGCCTCATCAACATCACCACCACAATCATCACCATCTCAACACCACATCACCTCACCGGCTCATCACCACCACTACCGTCATCACCATCTCACCACTACACCATCATCACATTACCATTACCACCATGATTACAAGCAACACAACACCGACTCACCATCGCCGCCACCACCACCATTATCGACTCACCAGCATCACCATTACCTAACACTGTCACCACCACCACCACCACCGTTAACACCAATAAGGGTTGAAACACGCAGGAATCTTTCATAACAAGAGAGAGAGAGAGAGAGAGAGAGAGAGAGAGCCTACAACTGACCCCCCCATCCCACCACCTCGCCTCTCTTCTCTCTCCGCTCCTTGTCTTCACCACCTGCCTGCCTCCGCCGCCTCCTCCTCCTCCTCCTCCTCCTCCTCCTCCTCCTCCTCCTCCTTCCCCACGTCACTGTTCCCTGTTCCTCCTCCTCCTCCTCCTCCTCCTCGTCTCCTATCAATTTTGACGCGTCCACAAGGGAAATTCGACATCAATTGTAGTGAGAGAGTCATTTTCGCGGCAAATTGCATTGTTGACTCCCTAGAACAACCTCTCCCTCCCTCTCCCTTCCTCTCACTCGCTGACACCCTGCTGACCACACCCTCGACGCCTCTCCCTCTCTCCCGAGTGACACGGTTTCCATGGGTTTGCTATGGTTTTAGTGAGTGACAAATTAACAAGATTTCTCTGTTATTAAATGCGAAAACTCTTAGGAACACAGCTGCCGGGTTTCAATACGGTCTAGCTGCAGATACACGAGTTTTGAAGGGTGCTTTTAAGGTTCTAGCGACATTAAACATATATACACACATGAATGTCTAGAGAAATACACTTCTTACTTTCGTATTTAGAAATGCTTTGCTGTCTCACCACCACAATTTTCCAAGGCTACATTGACAACTAACAGGGTTTTGAAGACAGTTTCTCCTTTTAAATAAACTAGAAATATTGCCAGTCTATCACCAGAATAATTAACTAGAAATCTTGCCAGTCTATTACCACAACAATTAACTAGAAATATTGCCAGTCTATCACCATAACTAACTAGAAATCTTGCCAGTCTATCACCAGAATCATAAAAAACTTAAAACCACGAGTGTCTTCAACTAGAACCTTTTGAAAGCAGTGATAGTGAGAGAACAAAGCGTTTCAGAATACGGGCCTACAAATCAGCAACACATGAATAAAACATACATAGATATTATAAAAGCAAAGTATTCAGAGTGCTTCACGTCATAACACTGGAACAATCTTAGTCACAACTCACTAACGAGCAATTCGATAGTCAAGTCTTTCAGTGACAATATTAGCGATAAAAAATGGAGTTTGAATAATATGCGCATGAATATTAACTAGTATTATCACGTTATGCACTCAAAAGATATAAGGGTGATAATTGTTATACTGCACGCACGCACGCAAACCTAACCACACCACCATCCTAACCCCCAACGCACACACAACACAGCCATCCACACGCTCAAAATGATTACTTTCCACCTTCACCACCATCACAATCATCACCTCCCCCACCATCACCTCTATCTTTCATCCACCTCACATGACGTACACTATGCCGTACTTACCAACAGAGAAGTGGAAGGAGGTCCGTGTGTCCGTGTGGCCATGCGTCGGTGAGTCTCGGCAGGAAGTGAGAGGGATGGGGGAGGAGCAGGAGTTTCAAAGCATTAACTCAGGTCTCGAAACACTTGTGAATCTTTAGTTGCTTCTCTTCCTGTAAAGTTATGGATTAAATAGTGATGATGTAATGCTTATTTTGTTATGTTATGTGTGTGTATCAAGTAGAATGTCTGTAGCAAACACACGACACAACACACACGTTACTTACCGAGTCACAGAGCGTTGGAACCTTTAACTGCTGCTCCCTTATCGTTAACTGCTGTTGCCTTATCATCCTGCAAAGTAGAAGTCTGATTTGTTATAGTGCAATGTTAAGTCAGTTTTGTTATCACGTCATCTATGTTTCAATGTTAATATGGATTCACATATTCCACTGAGCCAATTGATTTTGTCTCCAAACACTGAAGTCTCTAACTGCTTTTCTCTTGTTATCCTGCAGAGTTAATGTCAAGGCTGTTAATCATCACATTACCTGTTTGAAGTGGATAGCAATATTATATACAAGTTGACATCCGCACACCACACAACACTAAAAAGAAACAATTGAATTAACTCCTTCCTTCCTTCCTTTCTTTTCCTCTTCTTCCTCCTCCGGTTCACTCGTTTTGCTGCAAAGTTAGAATGAAGTTAATTTGTTGTATTAATTATATTCAAACTGATATCATATACCACACAGTTCAACATTAACATCATTATTGTACTAAGATTTTGTCACCCACCTGTCTGTCCGTCTATCTATGTATGTATCTATCTTCCAAGGTGAGATCCATTCTTGACATAGGGAAATGACATAATGAAACCTGTACATATTATTACACAAAATTCTACTCATTATTCACAGTCAAACAAGCAATTATGACCTTCTGTTACTTATTTTATTTCGTCGGATGTAGAAAACAAGAAGCCACATCTTGATTTTTATAAAATTTATTATACATCTAAGAAATTAAGTTGAAAATGTTTATTCTGTACACGATGAGGAAATACACTTAATGATTCTTATGCTAAACACGTATGTATGTATGCTTGTGTGTGTCTGTATGCATGTATGTATATATGAGTGTATGTATGTATGTATGTATGTATGTATCTATGAGATTAGGTATGCATGTATGTATGAGTGTAGGTATGTATGTATGTATCTATGGGTGTAGGTATGTATGTATCTATGAGTGTAGGTATGTATGTATGTATGAGTGTAGGTATGTATGTTTGTATGTGTAAGAATGTATGCATGTCTGTATATATTTAAGTGTGATATGATGGTTAGATGTGTGTGTGTGTGTGTGTGTGTGTGTGTGTGTGTGTGTGTGTGTTCGTGCAGCGTCCAGGCATCACAAAGCCGAACCATGAAAGTCTTAACCACTCAACCATCCATCCATCCATCATGGTAACACTATTTCATTACTCATAAGCTGAACTGCTATTTTATTACCTATCATAATAAAACACCAGTAGTAGTAGTAGTAGTAGTAGTAGTAGTAGTAGTAGTAGTAGTAGTAGTAGTAGTAGCAGTAATAGTAGTAGTAGTAGTAGTTATACCTTCACTATCTCACACAAAATCTAAAAAAAAAATAATAATAAATAAATAAATGAATAAAATTACTTAGTCCAACAAGCAACATCCAAATTGAGTTCCCAAGAGACTGAGAGGAAGGACTGACAAGAGGGTGGATGGATGGAGGCGTGGGGTGTATGAGACCGCTCCTCCCCTGCGGCAGACAACCCGTGGGGAGAGAAAAGACACCCTGGGACCCTGGGAGCCTAGAAGCTGCACGTGATATGTACAATGTTATGAAATAGATAAAATAAAATAAAAAATAAAGCTTAGAGGAAATATTATTGTCTTTTGGTGAGAAGAGAAACGCTGGTAATGTGTCAGGCTAAAAACGACTCTCTTTAAAAACTGGTAAGGAATTGTGGGTCTGCTTTCAATAGTCTTAAAACTTTCCCTCTGTCACAAACCTGATTCTGAGATTTCATAACTCTGGAGAACAATACCCAGTCATCATCATCATCAGCATCAACACCTACAAACAAGGTAATTATCATTGGCTTGTCCTAATAGGTAACCACGGAGTAACTTATAACAAAAGAACAAAAGCGCATCACTGTTTTAGTCGTTAACTTTTCTACTCTCTCCCTCTCCTTCTCTCTCTTTCTCACTCTCTTCTCTGACAGTCCTTTCTGGTTGACAGTGACGCGGGACCAATGTACAGCTATTTACATCTCGCCTTCATTGACACGGGGCCACAACAAGGACACAAGCACTCCGCGGCGTCAACAAAGTGTTACTAAGTGTTTCTCCACCTCCTCTCCTCACACTTCCCTCACACAACACGCTGCGCACACACACTCCACACACGCTACATCTTCACACACCGCGATACTATTATACGAAGTGCTAGTGTGTGTCTGTCTTTCTGTCCTCTGCCTCAGCCGCACTTCACACTGCGGTGGGCGGGGGGTGGGCGGGGTGGGCGGGTTAGTGGGGGCAGGAACTGAGATGAGTGGGTGTCGAGGCGGCCATCACCGTCACCGCATCGTCTCAGATCACTTCACAGCACCACAGCGGCGGGTGGGTGAGGTGGGCAGGGCGGGGGCGGTGGGTGGGGGGGTGGGCGCATAGCATAGGCATTGACAGCATACGCCGAGACGCCCACGGGTGCCCACTATCACTTGGCGGCGGCATGGTGCATGAGAGCGCCGCCATAGGATTGGGAGGTGCACGGTGGCAGGGCGAAGTGACCCATGGAGGTGAACGCGGAGGACATGAACCCGCCCATTCCTGTACGGAAGGGAGAGACGGGAGAGAAGGTGTTGAGTGGGGGAACACACACACACACACACACACACACACACACACACACACACACACACGAGGCTACGCTAGGCTAAGTACACCAAGCTTCTCGAGGCTTGACAAGGCTTGGAGAAGCGGCGAGACGTGCACTGGGGAGAGAAGAGAGGCAAGCAACGGGAGAGACAGACATGCAGCGAGGGAAGTCAGGCAGACGAGATGCGGGAGGGAGAGAGAGAGAGAGAGAGAGAGAGAGAGAGAGAGAGAGAGAGAGAGAGAGAGAGAGAGAGAGAGAGAGAGAGAGAGAATGTGTGGGGACGAGAGGAAGGAGAGGGCATAGTGACACGAGTGGCACTAACACTAGGACAGCAGCTGGTGCCAGGGTGCCGCGGCGGTGGTGGCGGCGGCGGGTGGCGGGACGGGGCAGGCGGCCACGGGGGTGAGAGGCGGGGTGGCTGGCAGGCTGGGAAGCACGGGGGCGAAGGCGCTGCGCTGTTTAGAACTCATGTTGGCGAACTGAGAGAAGAGCGGCCCGCAGGAAGGCGCTGCGCTGCCCCAGGACGCCGCGTGGTGACCGTGCAGCGCCGCGTGGTGCGCCGGGGGACCCTCACCGACGCCGCCGCCGCCGCCGTCTGCGCCGCCACGACCGAGGGGGGAGGAGGCACGGTGAGTGTCCGAGGCGCCACAGCACACCACAGCCTACCGCACCCCAACTCAGCCTACCCCTGACCACCACAGCCTACCGCACCACAACACAGCCTACCCCTGACCACCACAGCCTAACGCAGACCAACACAGCACCCCACCACTAGCTGGTAGTGGTGGTGGTGGTGGTGGTGACATGGCGCTACTTCTCCCACTGGAAACCTCCCGTGGCTCACCATCAGACTAGCCTGAACCTTTTGTTTTCCAGTCCACCTCAGCACCAGTCACCTAACCCCGTCCCTCCAAAGAGAGAGAGAGAGAGAGAGAGAGAGAGAGAGAGAGAGAGATAATCCTCCTCATTCATGCAACACTGCAAAGCGACGCTAATCAAGCAACAGAGTGAGTGAGTGAGTGAGAGCGCCCCAAAGCCAACCACCAAACAAACAAATGAGCACATCCGCAAAAAAAAAAAAAAAATAAATAAAAAAAAAAAATAAAAAATAAATAAATAAAAAATACAAATGTGCAGTGCAGAAACTTCACAGAGAGAGAGAGAGAGAGAGAGAGAGAGAGAGAGAGAGAGAGAGAGAGAGAGAGAGAGAGAGAGAGAGAGAGAGAGAGAGAGAGAGAGCACAAATACACTAATAGTAACAGCAGTAATAATAGTAACAGCCGCAGTAACAATAGCAATAATAACAATAATAGCAAAAAAAGAGGCCTGAAAACACACACACACACACACACACACACACACACACACACACGAAGAGCAAACCAACACTCACTTGCAGTACTGTTGAAGAGAGTGGGCGAGGTCGTCATGTTAGCTAAGTTGGAGGGGGACGAGTAACCAGCGGCGGCGGCGGCGGCGGCAGCGTTGAGGGAGGAACCATAAGAGGAGGAGGAGGAGGAGCCGGCGGAGGAGTGTGGGGTGGAGGCATTGGAGGCGAATCCTTCCCTGGGCGAGGCTATGCCCACCCCGTGTCCCTGCGCCCGCGTGTAGTCCTCTAGAAGAAAAAGCCTACAATTGAGAATACACAGGGTCAGTACTGCTCGCCGCGAAGAGAATAACGCATGCACTCACACACGCACGCACACACACACACACACACACACTCACTCACTCACTCACTCGCACACGCTGGCAAGCAGACACATACTCAGATACTCAGACACACAGACGCGGCCAATCAAACACACAAGTACGCACTTAACAGATAAATATAGTTAGTCTATGTAAACCTGTCTGCTGATTGGTTCAACATAATGCAGGAAGTTATATGGTGCACACACACACACACACACACACACACACACACACACACACACACACACACACAGAATATTCCAACGCCACATGGAAAACTTGTCCTATTCCGCCCCCCCCCTCTCTCTCTCTCTCTCTCTCTCTCTCTCTCTCTCTCTCTCCAGAACACAACAGGCAGACTGAAGCAGAATGAAAGGCTCTGCAAAACTTTCTGAAACTGCGTGTTAAGTGGAGGAGGAGGAGGAGGAGGAGGAGGAGGAGGAGGAGGAGGAGGAAGAGGCCTTGGAGTAACATGAATAGCAAGATTAATTCCGTTTTATCATTGCGTAATTCTTGGCTAACTATGAACTAACCTAACCTATCATTTTTAACGGCACATACCATTACAATAGTAAAGCAAAAACCCTCAGGAATTAACTAACGCGCTACACACACACACACACACACACACACACACACACACACACACACACACACACACACAATTATTTTCTTCTCCTGCCTTTATGATTTCCTAAACCACACTAAACCAAGGCAAACTAAAGCAAACAACACGATTTCCACTAGTTTCGTTTTTCTCCATCATTCCGTCGTCTCATTTGGTCCTAATTGAGTTTCTGGAGTGTTTAGTACCTTATATTGGAAGTTACTGGGGTTTTGCAAGGTTTTCTTTTGTGGTTGTGATAGTTTAAGTGGCTCTAATGGAAGTTATTGAGGGGTCTGCAAGGGTGTTTTTGTGACTAGTGATAGTTTAAGAGGCTCTAGTGAATTATTGGGCGTTTTGCAGGGTGTTTTTATAGTTCAGAATTTACCAGGTTTTAGTAGAAGTTCTTGGGGTTGATATGGGTGGTTTTGTGGTCCTAATAATTGTTTAAGAGGTTATAATGAGTAGCCAGTCAGCTCACCTTCCCCCCACTGTGTGTTGGCGGTGTCCTGCACACTGACGGCGAGCTGGCCCGTGTAGGTGTTGAATCCCGTCATGGCGGAGGTCTGGTTCATGGCGGGGGAGCGCGGGGCGGGCAGAGCGAGTTGGTTGTTGCGTGGCATGGAGTACAGCGCCTCGGCCAGGTCTGCGGCGCGCTTCAGAATGATCTCCTTAGGCAGCTTCTCTGGGTCGCCGGGGTGTCGCGGGATGAGCTTCTGCAGCCGCTGGAACCCGTAGTCAATGGTGGGCTCCGTCAGTGCTGGGGGGAGAGGGAGAGAGAGAGAGAGAGAGAGACGTTAGGGGAGACAAATTGAGGTGATGGAGAAATGGATAGTTAGATAAGATAAATAGATGGATAGATAGTTAGATATATATAAGGATGAATCGGTGTGAACGGTTGAATAGATAGACAAGTAAATTGATAGATTGCCAAATAAATTGTAAAAAAAAAAAAAAAAAAACATTCAAGCGCACACACACACACACACACACACACACAGAAGCTGTGTGTGTGTGTGTGTGTGTGTGTGTGTGTGTGTGTGTGTGTGTGTGTGTGTGTGTGTGTGTGTGTCGTGGTAGGAGGAGAACACCCTGGTAATATTTTGTCCAGCGTTGGGTAAGTTTGGTGGCAGTAAAGCCGAGACACAACTAACTTAGCAAGACGTGGTGCGTGTATTATGCAAACTTGTACACTTGTCATGGTGAACGTAAGCACCAGTGAACGAGAGAGAGAGAGAGAGAGAGAGAGAGAGAGAGAGAGAGAGAGAGAGAGAGAGAGAGAGAATAGTGACGAAATATTGTGAATACTGGTTACCTCTTGCACTAAGGAGGTGGACAGAATAGTGATGAAAGACTGAGAATGTTTAAGATCAGAAGACAACGCGAGGAAAAAAGAGATCAATGAAGTATAAGGGTGAGAGAGAGAGAGAGATGACGCTACTTACACACATAGACGAATCTTCCCGGGGCTCCTTTGCAGAACTGCTTGGATTTATAGGAGAGTGTGACCTCCACCACGCCGGGGATGTGTCTTGGGGGCGTCTGTACTCTGATGGCGTGCGAGGTCACCAGCTGCGGGGCGGACAGGGTAAAGTGGGGTTAGAATACACTGGGACCTCTCTCTCTCTCTCTCTCTCACACACACACACACACACACACAGGTTCGCATTCTCAAACACTTGTACGCTTCATCTCCATTATTTAAAAAAACAAAAGCCTTTCTTTACGTTGATACGAGTTTTTAGGGGGCTTTCACGGTTCCAGAGGCAGTGATTTCTAAATTATTAACTGGAGAATCTCTTAAATACCACTCTTAACTACCTGTGACCTTGGAAAATAGTAGTGGTGAGATAACAAAGCGTTTCTGAACAGGAACACACACACACACACACACACACACACACACACGTACCTCACTCCAGACGAGCATGGAGCCAAAGACGATCTGCAGGCCGTCGAAGAAGTTGTCGCCGATGATGATGACCGTGGCGCCGCCCGTGGTCCAGCCCTCGGAGGGGGAGATAGCCTTGATGCAGGGCGTGGCGGGGAGCGGCGGATAGAGGCTCCCTGGGGAGGGTAACCCTGGGTGTGATTAATCTGGGTCATGGCGAAGAAACTCGCACCAGCAGTGGCGGTGGCGCAGAGAGAGAGAGAGAGAGAGAGAGAGAGAGAGAGAGAGAGAGAGAGAGCAGCCCAGACCCCTCTAACGGTGTTGGTACCACCGCCGCCTGAACTTGTGCAAGAGAGCAGGACAGATACTGGGTACTGTACAGGTACTGGCGATAAAGCCACTCCTAATGTCTTCACGTAAGCCACACTCACTGGTATGGCAGGTGTTCACTGTGCTACAAATATTGGTAGGAAAACTGCTTGATCAGGTCGGAAGTCGACTGTACAGACGCGCCAACACCTGACTCTTTGCCAATGCTGGCCATATAATTCCTCAGTAGCAACATTTGGCCTCACATTTTCTCTGATTGGTTCAACCATCTCGAAAACTAAGCCTTAAGGCTCCACCAGTTGACCTTCCCCTCCTGGTACATGTATCGTCCCTTCCCGTGACCAGAGCGTCACCATGTCATTTTCGTCTCCACCATCCTCCTCACACACACACACACACACACACACACACACACACACACACACACACACACACACACACACACACACACACACACACACACCTCGGGCCGGGGGCAGGATATCGGTCGAGTCCAGCCGGGACCCCCCCTTGATGACGTCACATATATACGTTACGCAAATCATTTTGAAAATGACGACTTCCAAAAAGGCAGCTGGACACGTATGCTATAAAAATTCTGAACTGTTCTCAATCAAAACTAATCCTAAAATATAAAAACACTACCGGGATAAGGAATAATAAAAATATTTTGAAAAACATATTAAATAAAGTGTTATAACTTCGACTTGCTTAAAAACATTTCTAAGCCCACCAATTTGATTGAATGGGATTGATAACGTCTTTTAAAATTTTTGACTATCATTTCGATATATTAAAACCTGGCAACACGCCCAATTAGAAAAATTAATATTTAATAAATGACGTGTTTTACAATATTAACAAGGCTACAAATTATTCTTAAGGTCCACATATTTAACATAACAGGAGTCCTACACACTTTTTTCTTCATAAACTAACCTTTGAAGACACAAATACTTCGCTACAACCTCAAATAAAAAATCACCTACTGCGGGGGTAAAAAATTTAACGCATTTTCGCCCTCTTATCTAAGTCCTGAACACTCTCTAAATCACAGTACTTCTTTCAACTCAAGCATGGAAGACACGTAAAACACGACAAACTATCATTAGAAACCCTTAAAAGGTATTTATGACTAGAAATAAATGAACTATGACATATATAAATAATAGTGGAGGTCGACGATCTGGGGACCGGGGAGCATTTGGGCGGGAACCGCTGATGACGTCACAGCCTGGGACCTTGTGACGTCACGTCCCGGTCCGGCCCACTTCCCTTTACTGGGGCTCTATAACACACAAATCAGGCAATTGCGAATATATTTTAACAACGGACATGAGAGATTAGGCCTATGGCTCCATTCTGCGATCTGTCTGGCCTGCAATGAGTGAGAGATGAGGCAGATAATGGCTGAGAAAGAGGCGGCGGGTCAGGGGATTGGTTTGTTTAAGTATTGAAAACTTGTATTATTTGGGTTTTTATAATTATCTGCGGGTGTTAGTTCACTGATGTGTTGTCCTGGAGGTTACCAACGTTAGGTGATGACATGACAGCACTGTGAAATGATGAGTTACACCAATGTATTACTTACGTTAGCCAGAGACTGGCGGCGGACATGTTCGTGTGTCACCAGCAGGGACCCGCACCCACCAACCCACCCACACTGCTGTCCGCTTTGTGTCCCCAACGGTGTATAAATAGTTGGCCTCTGATTACTGAGAGGCTACACATACACTGTTCTCTTAGTTACTATTATCACTGTCTTCGTCTTCGCCACTCTCACCTTTCGGCGCCCTGTCTTGCAAGGCTGTCCGCACAGTATAGCTATAGTACTCGTCGGCGACTTACGGTAAACTGGCCCGCCAACCACGGCGACCGCTTTGCACGAGTAGCGTTTGGCAACAACGTTAAGATTAATTTGCGAGAATCAACATAAATACAATAATGTCTTTACATATGCAAGCATGTACTGTATATGATACAGTACATACATGTGTTCACATTTTTATGTATGTATATATGTCGGTTCCTTACTTGATTAAGCAGTTTTCCTACCTACAGTATATTTAAAACAAAAGTGACATCTGTCATCCTTCTTTCATGACAGTTGTCATTGGCCACAGCTAACTGACGTAACCCGGCTGGCCTGCCTGCCTCCCATCTTTCTCTCCCCATCTTGGGTTACCAGGTGTTACTACAGAGAAATTATAAGGCCAGGATTGGCAAGGAGTCAAGTGCTTGTGTCTCTACATCCATACACTGGTATAATACTGCTGGGAGGGAGGGAGGGAGGGAGGGAGGGAGGTAGAGAGGGGCGAGGTAAAATGGTGAAGCGGAAGAAACCCGCACATTTCTCGAGGCGGGCCACGTTCCGCTCGTAATACCAGCCATTAATTTGACCGTCCAGCTACCGCCGCCCCTGCCACCAACACAGCAGGCGGGCCAAACCCCTGCCACGCCACCATAGGGAGCCGATCACCACTTGGCAGCTTTCTAGGGCGTCCCAAACACCCGTGGGACCCTTAAGACACCATTCAGGGTTATAACTGGTTAGGGCTTTCATTCATTCCAGTACCTATGGTGTCCCTATGGAATCCTGTTACTACTCGTCTCTACTCGTCCCCAAGCGTTCACAGTAGTCATGCCTCGTCAGGACCTTTATCACTGTCACGGATGCTTAAAGTGTCCCTATGCATTCCCCCGTGTTACCAGTCATCCTAGTCCTGCCTCAGTGTCCTTACAGCCCATCAAAGAAACACACCTATCAATCACGGGACAATATTACAACTGCTACATTGCCTCCATGCCTTCCTACCATGCCTGTCTCCCTGCATACCACCTCCTCCTTCCTCCTCCTACTCCTACTCTTCCTCTTCCTTCCTTCCTTCCCTATCCAGCCAACTTGCTTCTCCTTCAATATGTTATCTCTCTCTCTCTCTCTCTCTCTCTCTCTCTCTCTCTCTCTCTCTCTCTCTCTCTCTCTCTCTCTCTCGTGGTGTAGGGACAGAGAGCAGCTTAAATATTTCACGCGGGAGGAAGATTCTGACAACACCAATCCACGAGGAGGAGGAGGAGGAGGAGGAGGAGGAGGAGGAGGAGGAGGAGGAGGAGGAGGAGGAGGAGGAGGAGGAGGATTAGAAGAGGAATATAGTTAATAAAGATAAGAAAAAGAGAAAGTATAGCTGAAGAGAGAGAGAGAGAGAGAGAGAGAGAGAGAGAGAGAGAGAGAGAGAGAGAGAGAGAGAGAGAGAGAGAGAGAGACCTGGCAAATAACAAAGTGAGACAAACACACACACACACACACACACACACACACACACACACACACACACACACACACACACACACACAGAGGTGGGAGGGTGGGGAGGGTGATCTTGTGGCGGTCAGAATCCAATAAGGAAGCTTTATTCCACACGAGGGAAATAACACGTGTTTTCCAACTTGTGGCGGCTACTTTAATAACGTGTGTGTGTGTGTGTGTGTGTGTGTGTGTGTGTGTGTGTGTGTGTGTTTGTTGATCACAGCTTTTTTCTTATTTTTTTGTATTTTTCCTTGTTTTCCCAGTTCACCTTTCCGTTTTTTTTGTTTTGTTTTTGTGTTTGTTTTTCTTTTCAAGTCGGATTGGGGAAAGAATTATACACGCACACAAGCACACACACACACACACGCACGCACGAACCCAAACACTAACCCTGTGTGTGTGTGTGTGTGTGTGTGTGTGTGTGTGTGTGTGTGTGTGTGTGTGTGTGGCTGAACAAGGGAGCGCACGTACTCTCTCTCTCTCTCTCTCTCTCTCTCTCTCTCACACACACACACACACACACACACACACACACACACACACACACACACACACACACACACGCACAAGCACACACACATACATCTTTCCAACTCCCCTCCTTCCCCCAATCCTCCTCCTCCTCCTCCTCCTCCTCCTCCTCCTCCTCCTCCTCCTCCTCCTCCTCCTCCTCCTCCTCCTCCTCCACTATAGTAATTAACACGAGATAGACAAACAAACAGCCAAACAAAAATTATCTCACCGCTACCTTATGATTTTCCAATGAGAGAGAGAGAGAGAGAGAGAGAGAGAGAGAGAGAGAGAGAGAAATAAGAAATGAGTATTGAGGGTGAGAAGTGAGAAAGGCTACTCTCTCTCTCTCTCTCTCTCTCTCTCTCTCTCTCTCATCACCGTACTTTATTTAAGATAGAAATTTTTGACACACTCTCCCTCTCACTGCCACGCCCCCTCTCTCTCTCTCTCTCTCTCTCTCTCTCTCTCTCTCTCTCTCTCTCTCTCTCTCACCCAAGAATCCCAATTGCCATTCTAACGTTCGGTGAAGGAGGAGAAGCTGTGCGCCAATCAGCGAGCGAGTTTCCTTCCCACAGGGAGAATAAACCAATCAGCGACGAGGAATGGCTCCGCTGGGAATTGTCTTAAACCAACTTACAAATGAGAAAGAATTGCTATTTTTTTCCTTTTTTCCCCTTTTTGGTGGTTCCCTACTCTCTCTCTCTCTCTCTCTCTCTCTCAGCAATCCTAGGTCAGGTGGCTGAGTCTTGTGGTTTGTTTGTATGTAATTCTATGTAACTCTCTCTCTCTCTCTCTCTCTCTCTAGTTATACGCAGCGTTGTTTACTTTTTATATGATAGAGGAGGAGGAGGAGGAGGAGGAGGAGGAGGAGGAGGAGGAGGAGGAGGAGGAGGAGGAGGAGAAGGAGGAGGAGGAGGAGGAGGAGGAGGAGGAAGGGTACAGGATCAGCATTAATGTTAGAGTTAGCTCACATTTTTGGGTGGTAGAGACGCGATTTAGGTAGAGAGACAGATATTCATTCAGGTGTATTAGTATGAAGACCTGCACGATCCTGTACTCCTTGATAGTAATGCCAGTAGTAGTAGTAGTAGTAATGTATTCCAATCCTTCAGTCTCCCCTACATTCCGTTACTGCCTTATCACTGCACCATTATCAGTAGAATCTGTCCCTTTTTTGTGGTTCTCTCTATTGCTAACACTGTGCACGTGGATCTGTAGTTATATATTTACGTTGTCTTTCTCTGCTAACAAGTTTCAATCACAGTCCACAACCACATCACCGCTGCACAGGCTAGTATTCTCAAACACTCCTCGGATTTACACCAATACTTCAAGACTTTATTTAAATTGACGAGTTTTTAAGGTGTTTTTTACGGTTCTAGAGGCAGAGTGACAAGATTTCTAGAAACACTATAGCAAAACCAAAATGTACTGAGGCCGATAATCTCTACGATGCTGCCATATAACAGTTCCTTGTTAAATGAAGAGCTGTTACTGTTTTCTTAGAAGTAATGAGTAGTGGCAATGTCGTGGTGATTATCGGCCTCACCTTATGGGTCAGCACAATTTGGTTTTGCTATAGTCATCTCCTTGGCCTTTGAAAACAGTCGTGGTGAGAGAATACAGCGTTTCTGAATATAAAGACTCAAGCGCAAATTTAATTCCCACTAATATATGTTACACTCACAAAATTCAACCATCGCCACAATGAACCATAGACTTACAAGCGCAAAAATACCACCACTTGTATATGTTGTAGACAGGCAATCCAACCCTCGCCACAAACCATAGACTCACGAGGGCTAAATTAATTCCCACCACTAACATATGTTGTAGTCAATCCAACCTTCGCCACTAAGAACCATAGACTTACAAGCGCAAAATTCCCACCACTATGCTGTAGTCACTCAATTCAACCTTCACCACACTGAACCATGGACTCACGAGGGCTAAATTAATTCCCACCACTAATATATGTTGTAGTCAATCTAACCTTCGCCACACTGAACCATAGACTCACGAGGGTTAAATGAATGTTGTAGTCACTCAATCCAACCCTCACCACACTGAACCATTCTCTCTAACAGTAACACAAGCCACGTACACTCACCAAACATTCCCTCGGTGGGGTCTAGACGCTTGGCCCGCCTGCCGTGCTTTGAGTTGTTGTGCACGAACATGTTGTCGGACACAGCGAGCAGCGGCCCCGCCACGTCCACCTGCTGCGAGATCACCACCTGTGCGGGACGAGAGGAGATAGTGTTAGTGATGACAGAAGAGTATATGGCAGTGTCGTCTGAGCTATTTAACAATGTCTAATGGAAGCTGTTAGGGTTTTTAAGTGTGTTTTTATGGTTCACTAGTGTAAATACATAAGCGTCTTAAATCAGCTACTAACACCCTTCAAAGAGGTTTGTGTGTGTTTTTTTTTAATTATTGGTGTTTTCAAAGCTGTGTTTTTTTTCATTCGTGATGATTTTAAGCATTTTTGTCTTCTCTAGAGGGAGTTACTGCAGTTTTCAAGATTGTTTTTGTGATTCTAATGACACTTTTAAGCATTTCAGTCTTGCATCTCTTAACAGGCTCTAGAGGGAGTTTCTATGGGTTTCAAGGCTCTCAAGTAAGTTAATGGCGATTTTCGAAGGTTTTTTGAAATCCGTGTGTTAGTTTAAGAGTCTCGCAGTGTAAAAAAGGTGAAAAAATAACGTGAAATAGGATGTTATTATTGTCCGTTTCCTGTGTGTTGTCTGTGTGTGTGTCTGTCCTTCCTCCGCCTGGGAAACATATGGTAAGGGAGGGAAGGAGGGAGAGACGGAACGGGAGGGAGGAAAATGGAGGGATGAGGGATGCAGGAAGGGAGAAAGGGAGGGAAAAGAAGTGAGGAGAGAAAAGGAGGAGAGATGAGGGATGATAAATGAAGAGAGGGGAGGAAAGAAAGGAAGGAGGGAGGAAAGGGAGAGAAAAGGGAAGGAAGGGAGATGGAGAAAAGCGGAGAGAGAAAAAGAGGGATGAGTAAGAAAAGATGAGAGATGGGAGCTGAAGGAAGGGAGGGAGGGAGGGAGAGAAAGGAGGGGGGGTAAGAGAATGGAGGGAGGGCTGGAGGGAAGGGAGACAAATCCAGCACACACGCCTCATAATCCTTGCTCCAAATCGGTGGAGGGCAGAAAAAATCGAAGTAGGATTTTGTAATCAATAAAAGTAATGAAAACAATCTTCTTGCTCACTAAATATACATGAAAAAAGAAAGTAATAGAAAGAAATTACACGAGGAGATTGAGAGAGAGAGAGAGAGAGAGAGAGAGAGAGAGAGAGAGAGAGAGAGAGAGAGAGAGAGAGAGAGAAAGAGAGAGATGGAGAGAGAAGGAAGGAAGGAAGGAAGGAAGGAAGGAAGGAAGGAAGGAAGGAGGAGGAGGAGGAGGAGGAGGAGGAGGAGGAGGAGGAGGAGGAGGAGGAATTAGAGACAAACAAATAAAAAACAATAATAATGAAAGCAAACAAACCAAAAATCAATTCAAATAAGAAACACACACACACACACACACACACACACACACTCCCCATCAGCCTCCCTTGCTCAATGAAGCGGAAGTGACGTCAGTGTGAGCAGCGATAAGGAGACACGGGATTGGCGGATTACTGCTCACTAACTAGGTCACGTGACACCTACAAAAAGATGGACACGCACGCACGCACACACACGTGCACACACACACGAACGCAAAAAAAAAAAAAAAAAAAAAGGGGGGGCGGGGTGGAATTTGGGCTTTTGGTGAGTGGACATGGGTAATCCCGCTAGCGAATGGAGGAGACTGATAAGAAGGAGGAGGAGGAGGAGGAGGAGGAGGAGGAGGAGGAGGAGGAGGAGGAGGAGGAGGAGGAGGAGGAGGAGGTTGTAAGGTGATGATGCAGAGAATAGGGAAGACAAAAAGGAGTTAATAAGAGTGCAGGAGGAGGAGGAGGAGGAGGAGGAGGAGGAGGAGGAGGAGGAGGAGGAGGAGGAGGAGGATAAGAAAAAGAAAAAGAAAAAAATAAGAACTGCGATGGAAGAAAAGAGAAGGAAGAATCTCTCTCTCTCTCTCTCTCTCTCTCTCTCTCTCTCTCATACACCACAGAATATCTCCCCCCCCGCTCCGTATACACACACACCATCATTCACTATAAACAACAAACCAAAAACAACAAAAAAAGGAAAAAAAAAAAAAAAAAAAAACTTAAAAAATTCCGGACATTTTTTTCCTCTGGCTTTGGGAAGGAAATAAATTGAGCACCAGGTAGGAAATTATCACGGGAAAATAAACACACACTAAGAATTCCACACCAATATTTTACCCGCGGACAAATAAATAAAGCGAGTCCTCACGTCGTAATGTATACCAGCTTATCTCTTACTGGAGGCACAGGAGAGAGAGAGAGAGGGAGAGGGAGAGGGAGAGGAGAGAGAGAAGGAGGGTTGTTAGGTATACGATGCCACAAAACCACAGGAATTTAGCAAGACTCGCTATCTCTGCTTGATCTTAGCGATGGAGGGATAAAAAATGTGGTGGTGGTGGTGGTGGTACGGTGGTAGTAGTAGTAGTAGTAGTAGTAGTAGTAGTAGTAGTAGTAGTAGTAGTAGTGGTGGTGGTAGTAGTAGTAGTCTAGCTAATACTATATAAAGAAACAGTCGGAGAGAGAGAGAGAGAGAGAGAGAGAGAGAGAGAGAGAGAGAGAGAGAGAGAGAGAGAGAGAGAGAATACAGACCCAAGAAATCATACACCTCACAATTATCACCTCCTACCCTCAGCGACACTGCCCACCCACCCACACACACACACACACACACACACACACACACACACACAGACACACACACACACTCTGCGGTTCCCTGACAAATCACCTTTTCCTTAACGTGTCACAAGAATAAGGCGCGGTTAACACTCGCCCATTCATCACCACAACCATTCCTATTAATTTTTTGAGGCTGGTGTGGGGGCAGTGTTGGTGAGAGATGGAGGGGAAGCAGGGGTGTGGCGGAGGCGTGGTAGGGTGACTGTGGTAGAGGCGCGCGTGTGTGTGTAGGCGTGTCAGTGTTTGTGTGAGGTGGTGACAGAAATATGAAGTGACGGGAAGGCAGGAAGTAAGTTGTGTCATAATTATTACCCTCTTCGTCATCATTATTGGAGGGGGGTGATTGGGGAAGGGGTGTTGTGGGGGAGAGAAGGTATGGGGGAGGGAATGGGTGTATATGTATGTGTGTGGGGAGGGGTAGTGTGTGTTTTTTCATATGTGTTGCTGTAGTCAATAAATCTTAATAACTATCTATCTGTGTGTGTGTGTGTGTGTGTGTGTGTGTGTGTGTGTGTGTGTGTGTGACACACACACACACACACACACACACACACACACACACACACACACACACACACACACACACACACACACACCGAATCAAAACAAACCAAACAGATCAGTCGCCGTGCTTTGAAGACAAGAAGGTCAAGAGGAGGAGGAGGAGGAGGAGGAGGAGGAGGAGGAGGAGGAGGAGTCAGTGTCGCAGCGGGTGCCATCTGGCGGTATAAATCTGCCTTCTACACCAACATACAGTCCTCCTCCTCCTCCTCCTCCTGTTTAGACAAGGCCGTCTGTTTCGTGTAGAGCGGCGCATGTCATCTCGTCAGCCAGGTTATCTAAGGTCAGCGGGCAGCCAGGAGGGGTCAGATCGGGTCACCAGGAGGCAGGGGGGTGGCAGGCAGGGGGCGGTGGAGGTGGCAGGGAGGAGGGGCGGCAAGTTAGGGAGATGGTCAGGGTGGTGAGGGTAATACTGATGATGTGTTATGAAGGAGGGGACTCAAGGAGGGAGAGGGGAGAGGGAGAGGGAGAGGAGGAAAGGGCTTATGGAGGTGGCTACTGATTACGTGGTGGTGGTGGTGGTGGTGGTGATGTAAAAATGTAAACAAAATGAGAGGAAAGGGATATTGACAGACAGACAGACAGACAGACAGACAGACAGACAGACAGACAGACAGGTTGAAAAAAAAAAAAGAAGAGAACCATTTAAAGGATTCTCTCTCTCTCTCTCTCTCTCTCTCAAGACCCAATTATTCCATACGTTTCCGGACTGAAGAAAGAGAGAGAGAGAGAGAGAGAGAGAGAGAGAGAGAGAGAGAGAGAGAGAGAGAGAGAGAGAGAGAGAGAGAGAGAGAGAGGCGTGCCCTATGTAAACATTAACAAAGTCCTCCTGCCTGGTGTAACTCCTGATGTGACCCTCCCCCCCCGCCTCCCTCTCCCTCTCCCTTATGGGTGGTGAGAGGCCGCCTTGTCCCCAGTGTCTGGCGTGTCTCAGCCGCCCACTTCCGCCCACACCAAGGCAGTAATGAGTCTCTCTCTCTCTCTCTCTCTCTCTCTCTCTCTCTCTCTCTCTCTAATCATGTGTAGAATAACATTGAGGTATGATACGGGAATTTCCTTCTTCTTCTTCTTCTTCTTCTTCCTCCTCCTCCTCTTCCTCCCAAAGCCGAGATGGGGTGGGGATAGATAGGAATGGGAGGGGTAGGGTGGGCTAGGATAGGCGGCATTTTTTCTCTCTCTCTCTCTCTCTAGGGAACACAAACCACTGTACACCGCCACTCATTACTGACACCACGGCTTCTCTCTCTCTCTCTCTCTCTCTCTCTCTCTCTCTCTCTCACCTGGAAGCGCCGCATGTCTCGTGGGTTGCCGGCGTTCTTGAGACAGTTCTGGTTGCATTTCAGAAAGAACTTGAGGAAGAACCTGGAAAAGAGACAAAATCATGGTTAGTAATGGTTCACACACACACACACACACACACACACACACACACACACACACACACACACACACACACACACACACACACACAGATTGACGTATACAGACAGACAGACATTTAGATAGACATATATACGCAAGGACTATTATCATTGCTGTTACCCTAAGACAGACATACATACATACAGACTAACAGACAGACAGACAAATAGATAGAACCTTCAAATAAAAAAAATATATACAAGGTTAATGTTCTCTCTCTCTCTCTCTCTCTCTCTCTCTCATACACACACACACACACACACACACACACACACACACACACACACACACACACACACACACACTGAATAATACAAATATAAATCATTAATAAGAGAAAAAGTTTACATCACCACCACCACCACCACC
>NC_059258.1:5000070-5005070 GCF_017591435.1 Portunus trituberculatus
GTAGCTACTCGCCTCGACCATATGATCAACACCACAACACCCAAAATACCACAGCACCAACACCCCACCACACCTCAGTAACACACCAACAGTCCCACACACACACACACACACACACACACACACACACACACACACACCAATAGCCACAGTGAACACTAGATAAATTCATGAATGTGCAGAATACTTTGAATTAACCCCTTCAGTACCATGACACGTTTCAATACTCATTCAGCTTACTATTGAGTGATTTTATGCAATTTCATAAGGATTGGAGGATTAAAATAGTGACCTCCATAGATCCTTCCAAATGTAAATAAAATCGTCAAATCGTAAAAGAAATATGAAAAAAACTTAAGGCATAAAATGTGTCCCAAATAAAATGTGTCCCAATATTGAAGTGGTTAAGTAGATTTTTCATACAGGGACTGCCACGTGTAAGCCTGACAGCCTCTCTAGCAGCTTCCCTGTGTTCTCATGTTCCAACACCGTACAACACCACAGCAGTACTCACCGGTCTATGATGACTGGGTCTGAGGGCGTCTCATTTCTGTTCCCGCAACTTTTCTTGTCACAACATCGACTGTGGGCAGAGAAACAATCATGAAGCACACGGAAAAATAAAAAAATATATATCTTCTATTTTTAGTATTGGCTAGTGGAGAGATGGATGTGATATTAGTGGAAGACATAATAACAATAATAATAATAATAATAATAATAATAATAATAATAATTAGTGACAGACAGACACAGAGAGAGAGATTTTAGTTACAAGACATGCCTACCTATACATTTCCCCAGATAACAACAAGAACTTCAAGATATAACTCAGAAATACAAGAAAACGTTTGAATATGGAAAATAAGTAGCTATCAACATTTTCTAACATTCTCACTCACTAACATTTTTTTCATACGTGTAGTTTGAAGCAGCACACCTGTCTAAAAATGTAATTAACCACGGGAACTCAGACAGACAGGTAGAGAGAAGACTGACTGACCACACCACACACTGAACCTTGCCATTAATCTGTCAGTCAGCCAGTCACTCACACACACACACACACACACACACACACACACACACACACACACACACTGGACCGAGCACCTGCAATAAATATCCAAATCATATTACTTCTGAGCACTATACATCAATGAGAGACGCCGAACACTAGGAGGAGGAGGAGGAGGAGGAGGAGGAGGAGGAGGAGGAGGAGGAGGAGGAGGAGGAGGGGGGCCCGTGTCTCTAATACCAAGGACTCCCCGTCAAGACCAAATGAACAAAGGACATTACGGGCCCCCACCTAATCCAATTCCACTAAGGGCCCTCGTGCAGTTTCAAAGGCCGAGCGGGCGACCCTAAGCCAAGTTAACCCCTTACTGAAGGAGCCGAGAGAGAGGGAGTGGTGGTGGTGGTGGTGGTGGTGTGTTTTGACTAAGTACTTTTCGTTTATCTGTTACGTTAGGATAGCATAGTTTTTGGTGGTGGTGGTGGTGGTGGTGGTGTCTCTCTCTCTCTCTCTCTCTCTCTCTCTCTCTCTCTCGCTTTCTTGCTCCTTTTCCTATTCTATCTAAAGGCTTTCTTGATTACTTTGTCTCTCTCTCTCTCTCTCTCTCTCTCTCTCTCTCTCTCTCTCTCTCTCTCTCTCTCTCTCTCTCTCTCTCTCTCCCATACATCTTCCTCCTCCTCACTTTTACATTTCAATAAAGGGTTTCTTGATCAGTTTGTCCTCCTCCTCCTCCTCCTCCTCCTCTCCTTATTCTTGCTTATTATTCCTGTTCATTTCTTTATAATTACGAGTATCATGAACACAAGGGAGAAAGGAAGGAAGGAAGCTCTCTCTCTCTCTCTCTCTCTCTCTCTCTCTCACACACACACACACACACACACACACACACACACACACAAGGCCTTGCTCCTCCTCCTCCCTCTCCCTCTCTCTCTCTCTCTCTCTCACTTTTTTGTTGAATGAATTGTTAGTGATTTATGGTTGAAGAAAAAGTGAATTGAATTGGAAAAGTAGAAGGAGGGAAGGAATTGGACGAGAGAGAGAGAGAGAGAGAGAGAGAGAGAGAGAGAGAGAGAGAGAGAGATGCGGCGGTGGTGATATATTTTTATTCATTTGAAACCATTTAGTGTGACAGTGAAGGAAGGAAGGAAGGAAGGAAGGAAGGAAGGAAGGAAGGAAGAAACACATGAATGAATAAATAAATAAATGAATAAATGAATGAAGGAAGAAAGGAAAGAATAAATAAAAAGAAAATGAAGGAAGGAAGAACGAAAATTGAAAAAGAAAATAAAAAAAAATGAATGAAGAAAAGAAAGTGAGGAAGAAAGAAAAATAAACGAATGAATTGATGAATGAAGGAAGGATGAACAAAACACACACACACACACACACACACACACACACACACACAGCCGGCCACACAATCACACCAAACAATCAATAACAATCAAGCAAACATCACAAAAAAGAACAACAAGAACAAAAGAAATAATAATAATAATAAAGAAATAATAAATAGCAGGAAGAAAGGCACTGAGAGAGAGAGAGAGAGAGAGAGAGAGAGAGAGAGAGAGAGAGAGAGAGAGAGAGAGAGAGAGAGAGAGAGAGAGAGAGAGAGACGCAAGACAATAATAATTCAGGCATAGAAAGACATTACCATTCAGAGAGAGAGAGAGAGAGAGAGAGAGAGAGAGAGAGAGAGAGTAGCAATGTCCTCCTACCTCCATTCAAACAGCGTCCTTAATCCTTCTCAATCCTACACCACCACCACCACCACCACCACCACCACCACCACCTCTAATCTACATGAGATCCCCACTAATGATAATAATTACCTTATTGGCGCAGTAAGGACCAATTCCTAACTTATGAGAGAATTGCATGTCTGGGAGAGGCAGTGAGAGTCGGGGAGAGGGAGAGAGAGAGAGAGGGAGAGAGGACTATACCCCTTGTGACCGCAGTGAGAGAGAGGGGAGGGGAGAGATGGCCAAGACGAGAGCGGTATTTAGAGTGAGGGAGAGAGAGAGGAGAGGGAGAGGGGAGAGAGGGAGAGGGGAGAGAGGGAGAGGGCCTAATCAGTATTTTCCGGACCGTCTATATGAGAGGGCCATAAGAGTAAATTACAGACTGATTAATGGATTGGTTCAAGTCATGCACGGAAGGAAGGAGAAGGAAGGAAGGAAGGAAGGAGGGAAGGAAAGGTAAGGAAGGATTGTAGGACTGGAAGAAGGAAACACGAAAGGTAAGGAAGAACACGGGATAAGATTTGGAGATAAGGAAATGAAGGAAGGAAAAAGGGAGATAACGAAGGAGGGAAGGAAGGAAGAAAGAAAGAAAGAAAGAAAGAAAGAAAGAAAGGAAGGAAGGAAGAAAGAAAGGAAGGAAAGAAGGAAGGAAGGAAGTGTCGCTGTTCTGGATGAAATAATTAAATTTTTACTGAGAGAGAGAGAGAGAGAGAGAGAGAGAGAGAGAGAGAGAGAGAGAGAGAGAGAGAGTATTTAACACACTGCACACTATCAGCCAAACTTATCTAGAATTTAAATCTCACACACACTCACACACACACACACACACACACACGAAGAGGTCAATAATAAGAGAACAGATGGTGTAGGAAGGGTGTGGCTTACCTCTCTCTTCACCCTACACTCACCCCCTCTCCCTCTCTCCTCTCCTTTCACGCATAGTAATAAAAAGTAAGAGTCTTCGAGTACTAGAAACACTTTGCTCTCTCTCTCTCTCTCTCTCTCTCTCTCTCTCTCTCTCTCTGTTTTCCAAGACCATAGAGATGATTTGTCGAGTTCTCAAGACATTTGCACCTGTTAATAATGTAGAAATCTTGTTAATCTGTCACTATAAACGTGAAGACACCCTTAGAAACCCACGTCACTTCACCAACACTAAATTTCACCTTTTACTAACGCTGAAAACTCTTTAATCTGTCACTAAAACGGTAAAAACACCTTCGAAATCCCGCATCACTCTAACAAGAAAGAGTAGAAAGCAAGTTTTATTGACACTTTTCATTTAATAATGCAAAAACTTCTCAATGTCATTAAAATCTTGAAAAACCTTTGTAAACCCACGTCACTGTAGAACGCAAATTTTTAAGACCTTTCACCTATTAAAAATGTAGAAAACTTGTCAATCTGTCCCTAAAACCTTGAAAATACCTTTGAAACCCATATCACTCTAACTCAAGCCGTTTGGAGAGTTCCGGCAGTGAGAGAAGTGAGAGAAAGTGAGAGAGTCAGGTAAGGTAAGGTAAGATTAGGTGAGGTAAGGCTAGATAAGGTAAGGCACGGTAAGATTATATTAGGTTACGTTAGATAAGATAAGGTAAGGTTTGATTAGATAAGGTTAGGTTAGATTAGATAAGGTTAGGTAAGGTTAGGTTAGGTTAGATAAGGTAAGGTTAGATTAGATAAGGTTAGGTAAGGTTAGGTTAGGTTAGGTTAGGTTAGCGGCGGAAGTGGAAAGCGAGAGAGTAAGAAGGGCCTTGGTGTGTCTCGTCAACAGGACACGGAAGGACACGTTAAGGATCCCCAAAGGTTTAATGGGAGCCGCCGCGCCCTTAGGAACCTTCTGCACCTGATCCTTGCACGCCCTAATGGGATAGCCGGGCTCCTGTGTCCTGTGTGTGTGTGTGTGTGTGTGTGTGTGTGTGTGTGTGTGTGTGTGTGTGTGTGTGTGTGTGTGTGTGTGTTTTCTCTCGTGCACGTAAAGAAAAGTGATTGGCAGGGAAATGGCGTACACGAGAGAGAGAGAGAGAGAGAGAGAGAGAGAGAGAGAGAGAGAGAGAGAGAGAGAGACTGCATGGGGTGGGGAAGTTTGTTATGATAATACGTGTGGCGCTGGTGGTGGTGGTGGTGGTGGTGGTGGTGGCGGTGCCTTAAGGGAGTAATATCTTGTACAAATACACCACAAAGAGGCTCAGGGAGTGTTTATCCTAATAACAGACTCCGCCTAACAAGCTGTAATAAGC
>NC_059258.1:5017570-5022570 GCF_017591435.1 Portunus trituberculatus
GTTATTGTTTTCTTGTATTTGTTGGGTTATGCTGTGCTATGCTGCAGCTGTGATCAAAAGGTTAATTGTTATCTGTATCTCTTCCGCTGTTCTGTTCTATGCTGTGGCGGTTAACAGTATGCAGCAGCTGTTATGGCCAAGCTCTTTCTTATGCTGTTCTGCCCTGCCTTGCCTTGCCGTGCTGTGACAAAACTCCAGCACGTGTTATCAATGTTACCAATACAGCAATGTTATCTGAAGCTCTGTTACCGGTATGTCTCGTGCTGTGTTGTTCTCTGCTGTAACGGGGCCAGCACAGCACAGAACGGCACAGCATAACACAGCACAGCGATATCACCACTGCCAACTTATCAGCCGTCATTGAACAAACAAGTCGGGATTATGAAGAGCACTAATGGACAAAAGCCTTTCCTCTCCCTCTCTCCCTCTCCCTCTCTCTCCCTCGCCAGCTCCCGGGGATAAAACAGCGCTTTTCCGTAACCCGAGTAGTCGCCGCCGCCGCCGCCGCGCACTAATCGGATGGGAAGTTTTGCCGCCTCCAAAACACCGACGCCTTTTTTTCTTTTATATCGATTTTCAACTGTCAACACACACACACACACACACACACACACACACTCATAGATACCGTTCTCGAGTGTACTTACAGCTGTGTGTGTGTGTGTGTGTGTGTGTGTGTGTGTGTGTGTGTGTGTGTGTGTGTGTGTGTGTTGCAAGAAAGAAAGAAAAAGAAAGAAAAGGAAAGAAAGAAAGAGAAAGACAGAACAAAAAAATACTCATTAATGGTTGTCTCACCATTAGCAAGATGCCTCCTCCTCACAACGCACTCATTATTACACACACACACACACACACACACACACACACACACACACACACATTCATTAGAACTTGCCTCTATTTCCTCTCCTCCCATTCCCTATTAAAATATATAATTCTTCCCCATTCGTTCCCCATTACCTCCCATTCACCAACGCCTCCCCATTCCCCCTATACCTCATTACAATTTTTCTCCCTTAATGAAACGTAACTTTTTCTCTCCCATTCCTTCCCCATTAACTCCTTATTACCTCCCATTCTCCTACTCTCCTCCCATTAACTATCATAATAATGGTTAATGGGTCACCTATGGACTGTAACCTTCCCATACCCATCTCTCCCTTCCCTGCACACACACACACACACACACACACACACACACACACACACACACACAATGAAGTAAGGGGAGTAATGTGGAGGTCAGAGGGGAAAGTAATTAGTTTTATTATGTATGTTTGTGTAAGTAATAGATTTTCGTTTATTTTCTTTTTTTCTTTGTTTTCCTTCCTTCCTTCCTTCATTTACTTCTAATATACTAGTGATTATACCCCTTCATTAATCTTTTCCTTCATTCATACATTCATCACTTTTCAATCTCTCCTTCCTTCCGTCCTTCATTTACGTTCTTTTCTATTTTCTTTCTCTCTCTCCTTCCTTCCTTCCTTCGCTGCCATTTATTCCTTCCTTCCTTCCTCCTTCACCACATCACAATCTCTCTTCCTTCCATTGTTCCTTCATTTACTTCTTATTATACGATTTTCTTTCATTCTTTCTTTCCTTCCTAAATTCATCACTTCTCTATTTATCCTTCCTTCCTTCGCTGTCATTCCTTCTTTCCTTCCTTCCTTCTTTCACCGCATCAGTCTCTCTCTCTCTTCCTTCCTTCCTTCCTTCATGCCAATCACCCCAAACATCCCTCCCTACGCCCTCCAACACCACAAAAAATACCCACAATTCCTTCATTCACCCCAGTACCTTCAACACTCCTTCACTTCACCCCAGACCACACCTACTCCTTCTTCCTTCACCCCAGTCACCCCAAAAGCACCTACAAGAACACCCCCTTCCCCATCACCCCAATAATACCCATATTGCTACTCCAGAGCCCCTCACCCCTCTTCACCCCTGCGCAAACACACCAAATCACCCCAATCCTTGCTCTCGTATCCTGAATAGCATCCTTTCCCCATCACCCCAATTACTCATCTATGCCTTCTTTCCTCACCCCTTCACCCCATTGCAAGCACACCCCCATCACCCCACAAGCACCAAAATCGTTCCTCTCACCCCTTTCCATCACTCTCAAAACACTCATATTTCTACTCCCAATCATCCATCACCCCGATTCACCCCAGCAAAAACACACCCCGTCACCCAGAAACACCCCAATTCTGCCTCTCACCCAAATACCACTATGCCTTTTCCCTCACCCCGTCACCCCAGGAGCACCCCTCTCTCACCCAAATAACACCTCTGTGACTTTCTCCTCACCCCGTCACCCCATAAGCACCAAAATCCTTCCTCTCACCCCAATACCACCCCTTCCCCGTCACCCAAAAACACCCCCTACTCCCCAGCCCTCACCCCCTCCCCCCCTTCACCCCAGAGCAAACACACACACGCGGCGGTCGGAGTGAAATCAGTGCTCGGTAAACAAGGGCAGGGGTGAGGGGTGCCCGCTTCGCTTCCCAGGGTACGTGTACGCCGACGCTCACCCCACAGTCCGGCACGTGCCGTGAGAGGGAGAGGGAGAGGGAGAGGAGAGAGAGAGGAAAATAGAGACGTATGTTGAGGTAGTAAAGAGGAAAGAAAGATTGTGTTCTATCGAGGGAGAGGGAGAGAGAGGAGAGGGAGAGAAAGGAGAGGTAGGGAAGAATAAATAAGAGAAGAAAGGAAGAGAGAAAGAAAGAGTAACCCTACAGAGGATGGATTGTGTAGTGGAGGAGGAGGAGGAGGAGGAGGAGGAGGAGGAGGAAGAAGAAAAAGATGCAGGGATGAAGGTTAACAGACAAAGAGGAATTATCACGTGATTATGAGGAGGAGGAGGAGGAGGAGGAGGAGGAGGAGGAGGAGGAGGAGGAGGAGGAGGAGGAGGAGGTGGTTATAAGAAAAGGAGATTACATAGAGAGAAATGCAAAGGAGAGGAATAATGAGAGAGAGAGAGAGAGAGAGAGAGAGAGAGAGAGAGAGAGAGAGAGAGAGAGAGAGAGAGAGAGAGACTAGATAAAGGTAATGATATGAAAGCAGAGAAGAGGAAGAAGAGAAAGACGTGGAGGAGGAGTAGGAGGAGGAGGAAAGAAGGAAGGATTACCCATAACCCTCTTGTTGACAAAAGAAGAGAGAGAGAGAGAGAGAGAGAGAGAGAGAGAGAGAGAGAGTGCCCCTAAGCTGCCTAAGTAATCTAGTGGAAGGGGAAGAGATCAAGTAATCGTGAGGCGTTCAAGATGACAATGATAACTCTCTCTCTCTCTCTCTCTCTCTCTCTCTCTGTGTGTGTGTGTGTGTCATGAAACGAAAAAAACAAAACTCTTAGCAGAGAGAGAGAGAGAGAGAGAGAGAGAGAGAGAGAGAGAGAGAGTGTTTACTGATCCCGAGGTGATAACAGGTCGGTGGCTCTCCCATTCACCCGAGCGTCCGCCTTCAGGATTAAATCAGACAGAGTATATAGAGTCTTGCCTCCCTCTCTCTCTCTCTCTCTCTCTCTCTCTCTCTCTCTCTCTCTCTCTCTCTCTTCTCTTCCTCTTCCTCTCTCTCTCTCTCTCTCTCTCTCTCTCTCTCTCTCTCTCTCTCTCTCTCTCTCTCTCTCTCTCCGTCGCGACTGTTCTGCTTTTTATTTCTCATGTCACTCTTTCGCCACTCCGATGTATTTGTTAATCAGTCTCTCTCTCTCTCTCTCTCTCTCTCTCTCTCTCTCTCTCTCTCTCTCTTTGTATTTTATCTTTCTACACTTCGCCCAGAGAGAGAGAGAGAGAGAGAGAGAGAGAGAGAGCAGGGTCGTGATAGCATTATGATGATCTGAGCGAGGCGGCGGAGAGAGGGAGAGGGAGAGAGGAGAGAGGGAGAGGAGGAGTCTTATGCAAATGTTACAACATATTAAGGAAAATCCCAAAACAAAGGGAGAGAGGGAGAGGGAGGGGGAGGGAGAGGGGGCATTGTGGGAGAGTGGGGGTAAATATGTATGTGGGAGGGCAGATTACCACCCTCCTCTCTCTCTCTCTCTCTCTCTCTCTCTCTCTGTCTGATACGGAAGTGATTCAGATTGCGGAGATAAGACACTGAGAGAGAGAGAGAGAGAGAGAGAGAGAGAGAGAGAGAGAGAGAGAGAGAGAGAGAGAGAAGATAGGGAGAGAAAGAAGGGAGAGGGAGAGGGAGAAACTGCAAGATCTTTGAAGTAATACTGTGATAGGAGAGAGAGAGAGAGAGAGAGAGAGAGAGAGAGAGAGAGAGAGAGAGAGAGAGAGAGAGAGAGAGAGAGAGAGAGAGAGAGAGAGAGAGAGAGAGAGAGAGAGAGAGAGAGAGAGAGAGAAAGTAAATACAATAAATAATAATAGTTAAATAAAAAAAAAGCATTTGATATTTCTTTTACGTGGAAACAAATAAATGAAATGGACGTTTAATTTTTGCACAATAATTTACATAAAAAAAAAAAAAAATCGTTGCAAGATTAATTAGACGCCGCAGTAATTATGAAGAGAGAGAGAGAGAGAGAGAGAGAGAGAGAGAGAGAGAGAGAGAGAGAGAGAGAGAGAGAGAGAGAGAGAGAGAGAGAGAGAGAGAGAGAGCCAGCCAGCCAGCAATCTACCCTCCCACATAACATCTCTCTCTCTCTCTCTCTCTCTCTCTCTCGTCCTAAACTGGAAAATTTACGAGGTCACACTATACGGAACTTTTCTTTTGTTTCACGTCCTCCTCCTCCTCCTCCTCCTCCTCCTCCACCTCCACAGTTGCGGTCCTAACTTATCTTTCGTGACGGTGTTATTAAATAATTTGGGAGACTCGTAACTTAGTGTTCAAACGTGTCTCCTTATCTGATCAGAGAGAGAGAGAGAGAGAGAGAGAGAGAGAGAGAGAGAGAGAGAGAGAGAGAGAGAGAAAGGGGGGTGGGGAGTTCACGTGTGGTATACCAACACTTCCTTATCGCTTTGCTACATATAATGAGTATGGTAGAATGGCTTTAA
>NC_059258.1:5025070-5027570 GCF_017591435.1 Portunus trituberculatus
TGCTTTCCTCCCGTCCTGCTGTGTTAAAATGACTTGTGAGAGTTGGTGTGTCTGTCTGTCTGTGTGTGATCGCGGTGGCAGAGGCGAGACCAACTGCCAGATTCGCTAGATCACTCAATTTATCACAATTTCAACAAATAGGAAAACACACTTCTACCATCTTCAGTGTCTTATCAAATCAATAAATAAATTACTATGAACGTTTTTTTAGCGACTATCATCACGCAGAGAGCAGGAATAGTAGCAAAATGAGATCTATACTACAATATCATCTTAAGGGTGTGTCGCCGCCTTGGTACCAATGACATCTTTTCCCGCGCATTAGAATTCCAGTTTGCTTGATTTTAGTTGAATGATTTAAAGTGAATTATTACTGCTGGCACATCTCCCTCTAAAAATGTACTGATAGCGAGGATGTGTGATGTGATGATGATGATGATGATAAGGAGGAGGAGGAGGAGGAGGAGGAGGAGGAGGAGGAGGAGGAGGAGGAACAGTGAAGTGATGTTATATTAAGAGGAGGATGGGGAGCAGCGAAGATGTCATGTTATATTGAGAGTAGAAGGAAAAGGAGGAGGAGGAGCGAAGATGTGATTTTATATTGGGAGGAGGATGAGCAAGAGTAGCGAAGATGTGATGTTATAATGAGAAGAGGAGGAGGAGGAGGAGGAGAAAGAGTGAAGATGTAATGTTATATTGAGAAGAGGAAGAGGAGGAGGAGGAGGAGGTAATGAAGAAGAACTGGAGGAAAGGAAGGCGATGAATGGTGAATTAAGTAAAGGGAGGGAGGGAGTGAGGGAAGGAGGGAGGGAGCTGACCACAAATAACATTATGGGGAAAGAATTGCCCCCCCGCCCTCTCTCTCTCTCTCTCTCTCTCTCTCTCTCTCTCTCTCTCATCATTATTATTATTATTATTATTATTATTATTATTAAAGTAGCATCATTAAGAAGTTATAATAATAATAATAATAATAATACCAATAATAGTGTAAATCGGATTAGCAGTGTGCAAGCAAATTCCTTTTTGAGTGCAGTTGCGCTAAATGAAACACACACACACACACACACACACACACACACACACACTTAATATCACAACATGTCTGTCTGTTTGTTCGTGTGTACTCAAGCGTGTTAGTACTGTAGATAAGATAGGGTGGGCCAAAAGGTATGCTGACGAGGAGGATGAAGGAAGTGGAGGAGGAGGAGGAGACAAAAGAGTATGAAATAGGAATAAGAAGAAGGAAGAAGGAAAAGGAAAAGGAAAAGGAAAAGGAGAAGAAGCTGGAGGAGGAGGAAGAGTAAGAGGAGCTCCAGCCGAACCAGCAGACCCACCCCATTGTCTTAGAGAGGAAGGACAGAAGATCTCAGGAAAACCACAACGCGAAGGAATGAAGGAAAAATTGAAGGAAAGCATGGGAGGAGGAGAGTAAGTGATGACTGATGGGGGGAGGAGGGAAGAAATGGCGACTTCGAAGGAGGAGGAGGAGGAGGAGGAGGAGGAGGAGGAGGACCTAGTGTTGCAACGTTGCAGGATATTGATCAACCCTTGGGACTCCTGGCGGTCTCCTGGGCCCTCGCGACACCCAACTGTCCCTCCTCCTCCTCCTCCTCCTCCTCCTCCTCCTCCTCCTCTTCCTCCTCCTCCTCCGTCTCTCTCCCAAACCTAGTCCTTCCACGTCCTTCCTTCCCCAGTCCCTTTCAAGCTTCTATCTCCTCCTCCTCCTTCATTCCATTCCACCTCCTCTTCTCTCTTCCTTCAATCTCTCTCTCCTTCCATCTCCTTCGTTCCTTCATCCTAATGTTTGGTCTTCCGAGGGGAGGAAGAGAATAAGGAAGGAGGAATGAAGGATGATAGCAAGAGACGACAGGAAGGAAGAAGAAAATATATTGAGGAATAAAGGAAGGAAGGAAGGAATGGAGAAAGGATGCGTAAGACCTTGTAAACACACACACACACACACACACAGGTAATGAAGGAGTGGAGGTAATACTACGGAGTGCGTCACTGTACACACACACACACACACACACATAAGGAAGGCACCACCACCACCACCACAACCACCGCCACGCCCTCTCGTCCTCCATTTTGGTGACACTCCAACTAACCCGAGGCTGTGTGTGGCCGGAGGAAGAGGAGGTGGTTTAAAAGGAAGAGCAGGAGAAGGAGGAGAAGGAAGAGGAAGAATAAGAGGAAATGTACGAAGACTAAATACTATAGATAGGTTGGACATCTAGCAACTGTAAGCTCTCTACACCTCTCTCTCTCTCTCTCTCTCTCTCTCTCTCTCTCCCCGCCCATCTCCAGCACCAGCCAAAAATTCACCCATCAGCGTGCGCCCATACGCCCGTGTTGCTCTGGGGCGGGCGGGGTCTCGGAGGGGCCCAGCGGGACGCCCATTTCACCTCTAAACTGTCTGTGTTGTAAGGCGAGTTTGGCTCAAAGGCGAGGTGTTTTTTAGCCCTGTGTTACACCGTGGCCGCCCTCCAGGGAC
>NC_059258.1:5030070-5032570 GCF_017591435.1 Portunus trituberculatus
CCGCCGTAACTCACACCTAACTGCCTTAATCTCTTCCACAACACTCCGTCACACCACACCAATTATATCACCACCACCACCACCACCACCAACGCTGCCATACACCACCACACACCATACACCACTGTTCCCATCTTACCACCACCATACACCAATTATATCACCACGATCACCACCACCACAACAACTTCGCTGCCATACACCACCACAACATTTATAGCACTGACCCAACATGCTCACCACCACCACCACCACCACCACGACCAACACCACCACACACCATTGCCACCACCCACTACACCAATTATATCACCACCACCAACACACCAATCGTTTTACATCACCACCATCACTTCACTGTCACCACCACAACACCACCACCACACCTATCGTATTACTACATCACCACCACCACCGCCACCACCACTACCAACACTATCATAAGAAAAATAATAATAATAATAATAATTTTGACGAGGAAGACCACATATGAGAGAGAGAGAGAGAGAGAGAGAGAGTAAACACAACATACATATATTCAAATGAGCACAATCTTTACAATATATTAAAAACGCGAGGCAAAAAATAAAAACAATGCTACCTGTCATATTTACTACAAAGAAATGTCTCTCGCGTGAATTAAGCAAGAATAAAATGATCTTTGTATTAGATTGACGCGAAATGAACCCCAGAGAGAGAGAGAGAGAGAGAGAGAGAGAGAGAGAGAGAGAGAGAGAGCTTGTCATGTAACTCTTTCACTCGTTGTAGCCAATTAAAAGAAAGATAGAATAAACAAAATAATTAATGAACGAAACTAAAGAAACGCAGAGAGAGAGAGAGAGAGAGAGAGAGAGAGAGAGAGAGAGAGAGAGAGAGAGAGAAAAATAAACCTTACTCTTCAAAACTAGTAACCACAGGACACTTCTCTCACCCCCCCATCTCTCTCTCTCTCTCTCTCTCTCTCTCTCTCTCTCTCTCTCTCTGTCCACCACACGTGTTTCTCGGTACTCATACCTGGCCTTGTGTCCTCACCTTAATTAGATTAGGGTCACACCTTGTCTAGGCCTCTGTGTATGTTTGTAACTCTCTCTCTCTCTCTCTCTGCACTGGGTCCTCCTTCCCCATCTCCTCATTACCTACTCTCACCACTCTTAATCCACACCAAACCACACCCACCCATATACCTCACCTCACTCCAATCCCTCCCCTCTCCCCGCCCACCCCTGCCAGTCCATCCCCAATCCCCCCCACCTGCCCACCTGCGGCGCCACTCACCTGATCCTTCTCGATGAATCCCAGGAATGCCGTGCGCTCTATCTCAATGGGCTGTCCTGCGCGGTCATACAGGGCGATGACGAAATGGAAGAAGTTGGATTTGCGTAAATTGCTGGGCGGCTGTTTCTCAAAGTGGGCGCGGCCGAGACCCACGCTGTTCAGGAAGAGAGAGTAGAGGGATTGGTTAGGTTTGGTGTGTGGTTAGAGTATATAAAGTAGTCAAGCCGCCGTGGTACAGTGGAAACATGCGTGCTTTGGGGTCCGAGGGGTCTCCAAGTGCACGGGTTCGAATCCTGTCCACGGAACTCATTCGGGGCAAGGGTTTCCTAGCGGGTGGGCTTTGAGGTAGGAGGTAACACAAAAAGTACCCCCTTCAGCCCATAAATTCCCGTGAAAAGCCCACATGGTATAAAAAAGAAGCTCAATTTACAAACTATCATATTTTTAGGTTAGGTTAGATAGGTGTGTTAGAGTGAGTGGTCAAGCTTACAAACTATCATTCTTAGGTTAGGTTAAGTTAGATTGGTGTGTTAGAGTGAGTGGTCAAGCTTACAAACTATCATTCTTAGGTTAGGTTAGATTAGGTTTGTTGTGTGGTTCGAGTATATATAGAGTGGTCAAGCTCACAAACTATTATTACTCTTAGTTAGGCTAGATTAGGTTTGATTGGTGTGTGGTTAGAGTACAGAGTGGTCAAGCTCACAAACTATCAATATCCTTAGTTAGGTTAGATTGGTGTGTGGTTAGAGTGTAGAGTGGTTAAGCAAACAAACTATTATCATTCTTAGGTTAGATTAGGTTTGTTGTTAGAGTACAGAGTGGTCAAGGTCACAAACTATCATTACACGTAGTTAGGTTAGAATGGTATGCATTTAAGAGTATAAAGTGGCCAAGCTCACAAACTACCATTCTTTCACACTACTCCTATCAATTTCTTCATTAACTTCCTATCTCTTCTATTTTATTCATCCCACTTAAAAAAATAGAGTATAATGGATGGGCAGATAAGGAAGGGCAAGGGTGTGACTGGGTGTACACATAGATGGATACATACAAAGATGGATACACACTGTCGATTGGGAGAATATGGGAAAAAAAAAAAAATAAGAGTATACGTGGAAGGATAGATAAGGAAGGGCAAGGGTGTAGACATAGATGGATACATACAAAGATGGATACACGCTGTCGATTGGGAGAATATGGGTTAGATTACAGACAAATAAGT
>NC_059258.1:5037570-5060070 GCF_017591435.1 Portunus trituberculatus
TAAAGCGCGACTGCTTCAGTATAGCGTTGTTTTCTCCTAAGGCTTGTGAGATCAGCGTGACAAATCCATATCTTGCCTGTGAATTGCAAAGTTAGCGTGACATCTTCGCCAGTATAGCGCTGTCTAACCCACGACCTGATTAGTGTGGCCCTTCATAGCGTTGCGTTACCCTTGGCTTTCGAGTTCAGCGTGATTTGTAAGGTTAGCAAGATGTGTTAATTTAGCGTGATTTCTTGTGCCTGAAGCGCTGTTGTACCCGTGATCAAATTAACGTGACATACAATAGCGCCAGTTTATCAGCGAGTTAGTTAGCGTGATTTTCATCCAAAGCTTCTAAATTTAGTGTGATTTGTCTAACCCACAGCGATATTTTTAGAATAACCAAACAAGCGTGACATCCAGTAGCGTTGTCTTACCGACGGATTACAAATTTAGCGTGATGACTTGTAGCGCAGAGTTGTAGCTTAGCGTGACTGGTCTGATCTGCATCACTATTCTAACCATAACCGGATAAGCGTGACACTTCAAGACGTTATTTCACCTATGGCATTCAAAATCAGCGTGATATCTTGACCCGAACCGCTGTCTGACACAGGAGCAGACAAGCGTGACATCTTATAGCATTAGTCCGTAAAATTAGAGTGACTCAACGATTAGCGTGAATGTGTGATGCATAGTACCGTTCTACCCACTGACAGATTAGAGTAACAAAGTATCGCGGCTTGTAAGATTAGCGTGAATTTCTTACTCATAACACTGTCACTGACCAAATATAAGGCTAGCGCGATATATCACCGCTTTGCTACTCATCAGGTTAGCGTGAATCCTGAGGAAAGGGTTTACGTCACTCTATTTGTTCAGCTCTTGTTGTTATTGTTGCCGCTGCCGCTATTACTATTTGCTCGATAGAATTGCTTACGAGTTTGATGACAAATAATGAAATCAGAAAAGTGATTAATTATACCTACGCCGTAACCTCTCTCTCTCTCTCTCTCTCTCTCTGGGTGTTACTATCGCTATTACCGCCAGATCAATATTGCTCGTCAGGTTAATGCCGGATGAAATTGATTATTAGTTGTATTTCGTATTTATCGTTATCTTTTTAGCACAACACATCAGTTACTTTGTTCCTCAGTAGAAGTATTGCCATTGCTCGCCCGATCAATATTGCGCCTCTTGATTACTGGCTCAAATAGGAAAACTTGTTATTTCCCCGTTTTCAGTGTAATATATCGATTATTATGTATGTCGTTGTCAGTTGATTAGGTTAAGTTGGTATTGCTCTTTGTAAATCAATATTCCTTATCAGGTTAGTGTGAAATAAAATTGATTATTAGCTCGAGTGGGTAGATCGTGTCTTTGCAGTATAACATATCGATTACTCTGTGTCTCGGTGTTTGCATTGCTATCAACGGCAAGAAAATCAATATTCCTTGCCAGGCCAGTGTGAAATATAACTGACTATTACTTCCAATGCGTCTAGATTACAAGTTTCTTAATCTTTCTCCGTTATCCTTGCCGCAGTGTTCTCAACAATAAGTTTTCAGTGGTTCTACTTAATCTCTCTCTCTCTCTCTCTCTCTCTCTCTCTCTCTCTCTCTCTCTCTCTCTCTCTCTCAGTCAGCTATATGTATTGTTTCTTTTTAACCATTTTATCTGCATTTTTATTTCATTAGCTGGTCAGTCAGTCAGTCAGTCAGTCAGTGAGTCAGTCAATCAGTCAGTCAATTTGTTGGTTTTGTATATATATATATATATATATATATATATATATATATATATATATATATATATATATATATATATATATATATATATATATATATATATATATATATATATATATATATATATATATATATATATAATAGTATTTTTTCATCTATCTATGTATTCCTTTGTTTGCAAGACGACTAATACTGACAGAATTGAAGGTGTTTGTTCGTGAAGTAAATACTCTAACACTTCCTAGCAAACAAGTCCACTGCTAGAAAATGACTTGTATGTTTTATTTCTCTCTTTTTGTTTTCCCGTATACATGTGTTAAGGTTCCCTGCTTGCCAAGTATTTGTGTTTTATTTCAGTGTAACTTTAGCAAAACTTTGGAACAAAGGAATTTTTTTGATTGCCTACTATAGCATCACAAATACATATCATTTTCTTTTCTTACAAACTGTGTACTGTAAATAGTTTATTGGTTATAAAAAGCCTTTTCGTTCCTAAACTAACTTTACCAACAGATAACAGAGTATAGTGTTCAAAAGATATATTACTAAATATATATTTTTTTCTTTTACAAAATCAGATTACTGATTACTGTATAATATAAGACTTTAAATATTTTTAGACAGGAATGCAAGTTTTGCATCATTGTGAGACAAGTTACATATAATTCCTCTCCCTCTGTCTAGGTGAGGCGAGAGGCGTGAGGTGTGAGGGCTGAAGTGACAACAGGCAGGGTTTGGAGAAGACCAGCTGCCACACCACCTTCACACAAGCTACGTTTACAGGGCGCCAGAGACAAGGCAGACAGACACACGCACATGTCACGGGGGAAGGGGAAGCAGCAGGTTTGCCAGGACACACACAGCACGGCCAGACAGACGGCACAGCGGCACAGCACAGCCAGACAGCGGCGGCGGCGGCGACAGAATTATATTATTATTACCACTATACTCTTGGGTTTGAGGCGCTAACTTGGCCGCGAAACATTTGGCGTGGAAGTAACAACGCATACAGTCAGATACAGTTTTTACTCAGCCCGCAGCACCGCCACGCCCTCGCCACAACGTCTAAAAACGGAAAAAATTGCCAGAATCTCGGGAGCAGCGCCCCATTTCACCGCCGCCAGCCGACGCGGGGTAAAATGGCGCCCGCAGCGACCGCCTCTTCTCCGCCGGCGGGGATTAAATGAGCCTTTTCACGCCGCTACAAGGTCTGGACGAGGCTGTGTGCGCGGCTGGAAGGGGCGTGGGACTTTGAATGACCGCAGAAGAAGCCTGGACACTTCAGAAATAGAGAAATACGTTCTAGAGAAAGGAAAGTGTTTCGCAGAGTGGATCGCGTCTTGGTAACTTACTGAGTGATACAGCTGGGATGGCGACGAGGAGGAGGAAAGGGAGACAAGGACACAGGACGGGACACTGACAAGCAGGGTGACACGGACATAGACATAGACACAGACGACTTATTGGTGGACACAGAGAAACATTGAGACACTGGTGAGGAACAGAGATTGGGGGATGGAGACAACAATAAAAATGATGAGGATTGCAAAGAATGAAGAGATGGAGAAATAACAAAGAAGATTCAGAAAGAAAACTTGAAAGAGTCAAAGGAATAAATACATGGAGAAATAACGGGAAGATTCAGAAAATAAAATTGAGAGACTGAAAAGAATAAAAGATGACCAAATCATATAGAGGATTTAGAACAGAACAACTTGCAATGAATTAGACACAGTAAAATATAGCAATGTTTATGATAAGTGTTAATAGATTAAGGAGAAAATAAGCAGTGTTTGTTTTCTAGACGAGAAGTGAGACAAACATGCAAAAATGGGGAGGAGATGATGGAGAGTCAAACACTAAAAAAAACAAAAAAAAAAAACACGAATTTGATAAGACAAGTAGTTCACATGATAAGAATTCGCCATACACTTGAAGAGGTTAAGAGTGTGTGTGTGTGTGTGTGTGTGTGTGTGTGTGTGTGTGTGTGTGTGTGTGTGTGTGTGTGAAGAGATAAGATAATGTTGTAGTGGGGAGTTAGGGTGAAGATGTGTCAGTGTTAGGTGTGATGAGAGTGTGTGAAGTGTGGTGATAAGTGGTGTAGCAAGAGTGTTATAGCTATCAAGTGTGAGAAGGAGTTCAAGTGTGTATAGAAGCCAAGTACATGAAGATGTGTGTGTGTGTGTGTGTGTGTGTGTGTGTGTGTGTGTGTGTGTGTTAGTAACATTGTACTGTACTTGTGTATGGAGTGTCTAGTGGTGAATCTGTGTGCAGTATGTGTCAGTGTTGCAAAGTGTGGTGACAGTGTGAGAGGACTTGGTAAGATTGTGTGAGTGAGTGAATGAGTGAGTGTTGGTGGTGACAGTTTGAGTGTGAGTGTGAGTGTGAATGTGTGAGTGTGTGTGAGTAAGTGTTTGAGGCTGTGGGGTGTTACTGAATAAGTGTGACGTCCAGCGTGTGTGGCCAGGAGAGGAGGGGAGGACTAAGGGTTGTGACAGTCACAATTGTAAGGGCGTGAGGAGTTGTCTCACCTGGGGTGGGTGTTCTCGACCATGGTGGGCTGCATCCAGGCCCGGGTGGAGGAGAGCGGCTCCTCCTTGAGGCTGGTGACGGGGCCCCTCAGCTGCGGCAGGCCCTCGCCTAGCCCGAACATTCCTCGGGCCCCTCACGCCGCCACGGCTAGCGGGGCGCCGCTACGGTCTGCTCGCCCCTCACTCCAGCACTGGGGCGGCGGCCGGCCACTGGGGAGGCGTGTCCGGGGGCCCCTGGGGCTCGGCACGCATTAACAAGGGGCGCGGACGGGGCGTGAGGGCTGCACCGCTGGGACCAGGGCACTGCTAACGGCGGGGCACCGCGGCGACGACTAGCGTGCCTCGGGCGGCGGCAGCAGCGGCAGGCGTGGGAGGGGCGCGGCTGGCGTGGCCGGCTCTCGGCGGGGACCTGGTGACTGGGATTGATCTGTCGAGGGGCCGGCGATGACGAGGGGCGCGCCGCGCGGGCCACCAGTGGCTGCGGCCAGGCACAACAATTTGACGGGCCGGCTCCTGGGAGGCCGGGTTTTGTTACTTACAAATATTGTTCGCATTGACCGACTCCCCTGGGCCGCGCCTCCCCTCGGAGCGGCAGCCGCTCACGGGGCGAGGGGAGTACCCGCGTGCGCCCCTCGAGTGCCCCGGCCAATCAACTCGCGGCTTGGGACGGCGAGGGGAGTGGCCGCCGCCCGTCGGCAAATCAGGGCGTGAGGAAGGCGGGCCCGAGGCGGTGAGGGGACGGCGCGGGCGGACCAGTGTGGGTTGAGTCGCGGCGAGGGGAGGGTTGACTCGCTCCGCCCGCCGCCGCCGCCACCACGTGGCCGCTGCCACCTGTCGCCGCCACCGCCACCTGTCCGGCGCCCTCCTCGCCGCGCCGCGCCGCGCCGCACTCTTGTCTTGCATCACCAGCGGCGGCGGCGAGGCGCCCTTGCTGCGGCCAGCGTGGTGAGTGAGTTACGCGACGCCCTCACGCACGCCGCACGCACCCACGCCCTCGCCGCCGCCCATGCCTCCCGTGACCTCAACGCTGCCTGCCGCCGCACGCCCGCCGTACCTTCCCTCAGGCTATCACGCCCTCACGCCTTTACTCACGCACGCACTCCTCGCTAACACGCTACCTCCCGCTGTCCACACATACACACACATGCACGCTGCACGCCGTGCCTGCACGCCCGCGACCATTGGAACTTCAACGCACCCTGAGCCACCAACGCCGCTCTCCCTTTCACCTCTCACTCTCACTCTCACCGCTCCGGGACACGACAGCCTCTCACACTTGTTCCTCTCACTCCTGCCTGCCCTTCTCCAACCCGGCCCTCTCCCCTCACTCACGCACGACCTTCCGCCCGCGACTCCCCACGCCGCCGCCCGCGACCCTCAACACGCACTCACCGCCACTCGCCCTCTCCCCTCTCTTCTCACTATGCAGTCCTCTCCCTCATTCCAGAGCGTCAGTCACTCTTACCTCTCACAATGCACGCTTTCCCTTCCACCACTGTCACCATACATCACAATCACCGTCACTTAGTCAACAACACCATCATCACTACAACTTGACCGTCACCGCTATTCTATATAGATCATGTAAGGCCACCACACTGCACCACACTCATCACCACAGTATTAACCAAACATCAACATCATACTATTTCTCATGTCATCACTATTCCTAAGTCATCACCATCGTCAGCACCAAGAAACAAAGGGAAGCTCATCACCATCACCACAAACCTATTATCAACACCATCACCACAGCTATAATCATCACCATCTTACTCACGTCATCACCATCATCATCGCGAAACAAAGGGAAGCTGCAACTGCACTGCCCTACATCACCACCACCATCACTATCATCACCATCACTTTCTCCTTCACTATATTAGAATAACCTTATCAATAACACTGTAATCAATTATTTATTATCTCTAACCCCATTTTTAAATAGAAAAGGCAGTTAGTCACACACACACACACACACACACACACACACACACACACACACACACACACACACACACACACACACACTAATTAAATCATTAGCTTGATCAAAACTTACCCACGCAAATTTAACTTTTCCGAAGCTACTGAAAGTCTTTTTCCTCTTCACTGCCTCGCCACACACCAAATGCACAAACATTTTAATGCATTTTTTCACTAATTTCCTCTCCTAGTTTGTGTGTGTGTGTGTGTGTGTGTGTGTGTGTGTGTGTGTGTGTGTGTGTGTGTGCGGACTTCTCAACAAGCTTAATGAAACTTTAATTGCAAAGATTCCAATGGGACCAGAAGATCCTACACACACACACACACACACACACACACACACACACACACACACACACACACACACACACACACACACACACACCGGTTACTGGGTCAGCGGAGTTCCCGGTACTAGGCTCCCGATGTGTTACTGTCACACACACACACACACACACACACACACACACACACACACACACACACACACACACCGCGTAGCGTAGCGGTTAGCACACTAGGCTGACACCCGAGGAGGCCCGGGTTCGAGTCCCGAGCGCGGCAAGGCAAATAGGCAAGCCTCTTAATGTGTAGGGTGTGTTCACCTATTAGTAAATAGGTAGGGGATGTAACTGGAGGGGTTGTGGCCTCGCTTTCCCGATGTGTGGAGTGTGTTGTGGTCTCAGTCCTACCCGAAGATCGGTCTATGAGCTCTGAGCTCGCTCTGTAATGGGGAAGACTGGCTGGGTGACCAGCAGACGACCGTGGTGAATTACAGACACACACACACACACACACACACACACACACACACACACACACACACACACACACACACAATCACTATTCCTATTACTCTCACTGTTCACTTGTTCTCATCTTAACATGGGCTCACCTCCGCTCTCTCTCTCTCTCTCTCTCTCTCTCTCTCTCTCTCTCTCTCTCTCCCTGGTCACTTGGCATGCACCTTTTACCTGCACTAATCACAGGTACATTAATTAGACTAATTAAGTAAGGTTAGGTAAAGTTAGTTTGAACTGTTACTACTTTCTCTCCCCACCTTGCTAGAGGAGCCACAAATACTACAACGAAATGACTTTTATAACGTAGGTGAAGTTATGTATCTTGGGTTTTGTGTTCTATTTCATGTTACGGCTGTATTTCCCCACCTTCTCCTAGCTCGGTCTCATTCGTGTGACGGTCAGCAATGTTGCTCTATGCTGCGACTGTTTCTCGGTGCGTTCCCTCCTTTCACCATCACTGCTACCAGTCAAATTAATACTGTTACGTTTGATTTACGTGACGTTTAGCTGCCTCACTTCAGGTTAAGCTAGTTAAACCGCCAGCTCTACTCCGTCGCCCGTCACATGGTTTAGCAGAAGTCAAAATGATACAGTTATGTCCTATAAATTAGCGTTTAGCGTCACTCAAGCGTCACAGATTACAAGCCTTATTAATACAGCTATGTCTTAATAATTTAGTGTTCAGCGTCACTCAAGCTTCACAGTTTAGTACAAGTCTTATTAACTAATTCGGCGCTCAGCGTCACAGATTACGAGTCTTATTAATACAGCTATGTCTATACTAATTCAGCGTTTATCGTCACTCAAGCGTCACAGTTCAGTACGAGTCAAACCTAATACAATTCCGAGTTGTTTTCGGCGTCACTCAAGCGTTACAGTTCACTACAAGACAAATGAGTAGTTCCGCCTTACATTGTGCCGACAGTTGTGTCACCAGAGCGTCACAGGTTAACACGAATTAATATTTCCCACTTACATCAAGACTGCGTCACCGACCGTCACAATTTAACATAGAGTCAGATTAACACATTCACACAAACCCAGTCGTAACACACACACACACACACACACACACACACACACACACACACAGCCACACTCCAGTCACACACACACACACACACACACACACACACACACACTCCAGTCAGTCACACTTGGCGCAACATTTTTGGTGAGCCGCCGCTCGTCACACAATCTTCGCTAAACATTCATGAGCGCCTTTGCTTCACGCTTTCCGTGTCCTGAGCCGGTGGAGACTGTCTCGGGCGGGTGGCGTGGCCTGCAGCGTCCCTGTCCTACATTCAATATCCTCACACGGAAAGAGAAAACCTCGTAGTGTTGTAGTCTCGTAGTCTCTCCCCGCGTCACTCGTGATTTATGCATGTCAATATTTTCCTGGTAAGAATCGCTGCGGTGAGGGAAACAGCAGAGCTCTCCTCTGTTCCTCCTCCTCCTCCTGCTGCTGTTGGTGTTGATCCGCGCCGCACACCCCGCGTTTACTTAGTTTGCGGTATTGTTTGAGTCACGATTCCTTGGTCTGTTATGCAAGGCTACGGAAATATACACTTATTCCATTGCTAATGTCAAAATTCCTTGGTTTTGTCATGTGGGCTTAAGAAAACTGACTTGCATGACAGTGTTGAACAATGAGTCACGGAAAATTAACTTACACGGCATCATCTGCTTAACTTGTGTCATTGTTTGAACTTCGACTCCTTAACTCCTTGCCTCTGTCACGTTGGGCTAAGAAGAACCACTTGCATGACAGGACTGCATGGCTTAACTTGTCATCATTCGGCCCGTAACTCTGTTTGTCATGCGGGACTCAGGAAATTCACTTATATGACATGATGTCTTAATCTCGTGTTGCAAGGCTCAGGAAATTCACATTCATGACAAGATATCAATATATGACTCGAGGCATTTTTTTCCTGTCATGCCATGATAAGAAAAGTCACAAGTATCTGTCACAATAATGGTTAGGTCGTGGTGGGCAGTGTTTGTATGTGTGTGTAATGCCACTGAACAAGGGTTGCGGCAGAAGACGGCGTGTTTATCCCTTCCCGCGTGTCAACAACAGCCCATATCCGGCCTTTAGTGCCGCCGCTCAGTGCCCGGCCCGCCCCACAGCGACACTTTCCCTCTAGTACCGCTACCGCCACCGCCCATCGCCGCCCCTCGCCTCACCTCGCCTTGCCTCGTAAACACCGCTGCGGCTTGTCACTCACTTTGCCTTAGTGCCAGATTCAAAAGTCACCGGCAGTCTCTTGTCTTTACTTCTACGCGACAGTCTTCTATCCGCCCACACCTGCCGCTCACCTGCCTCACTAATTACCGTCTACCCACAGGTGTCGTGGCGGCGGCTGTCTGTCACGCAGCACACCACGCCGCCCCGCACTGCGTCTTGTGCTAAATGTTATGATAAGCAGCGTCTGCTGCCGTCTATCTCGCCGTCTGTCTTTCCGTCCGTCGCCTCGCCACCCAGGCCGTGCTGAGTAGTGCGAGTACCTCCCTGCCACGCCGCACTGGTCATGGAGTTCTGGCACCGCTTGCTGCAACGACGCCCCGCGAACACCGTGGCTACACAGTACACTTAACGCCAGCGTAACGTCGAGCCCTCCAGTCTGGTGACGGGAGCACCGAGCTTTACCGTGTCTCTGAGCATTGCATGTTCCCGTCCCTCACACGTGACGGTGCACGATTACGGCGCCGTGACGGCAAGTCACCGCTGACGCGTGACAGGTGAGATATCAGCGCCGCCCTCTCTGAGCTCTGAGCCCTGAGACAAAGGTGACGTGCATGGCGTGACGGGGCGTGATGGAGCGTGATTCATGCCGTCATACAGGCCTGTCTGTACGTACTGTACGTGAATAGTGTGTGCGGTAAAGTGTGACGCGCGGAGTGGTGTGTGGGAATGCGGTGTGCGAGAACACCTGTCCTGTCACCAAAACCTGTGAAGCGATGATACACTCACCACGCACAGCACATACTTCCCTCACCGTCACAGCCTGCGTCACGGTGACTGGCAACACTTCACTACTGTCCAAACTCGCTGCAATCGGCCCGTCTTGGCGACAGCCTGGGTGACGACCACCGCCACCCCCACTTCCCCACCACACCACCACTAGTGTATACACCTGCCGGGTGAAGGTGCTGCATCCTGATGGAGGCGCGTCCCGCAGCATCTCTGTCCAGGCTGGCATCGCCATGGCAGAAGGGTAAGCATGACACTGGCTCGCCACGCCGACGTGCTGCATCACCTCCTAATGGCCAATGCCACTGCCTCCTGACGGCCAGTACCGCTGCCTCCTGACGGCCAGTACCGCTGCCTCCTGACGGCAAGTGCCGCTGCCTCCTGACGGCCAGTACCGCTGCCTCCTAACGGCCAGTGCCGCTGCCTCCTGATGGTCAGTGCCGCTGCCTCCTGACGGCAAGTGCTGCTGCCTCCTGATGGTCAGTGCCGCTGCCTCCTGACGGCAAGTGCTGCTGCCTCCTGATGGTCAGTGCCGCTGCTTACTGACGGCCAGTGCCACTGTCTCCTGACGGCCAGTGCCGCTGCCTCCTGACGGCAAGTACCGCTGCCTCCTGACGGCCAGTGCCGCTGCCTCCTGAGGGTCAGTGCCGCTGCTTACTGACGACCTACGTACTGTTGCCGTATCCCGCGGCGCCATTACAGACAGACACACGTGCAGTGCCTTAGTCTTCCCGTGCAGACACACAAGTAGCGCTGCCTCCCGCAGGAAGCAGCGTCGCCCACACGTCATAGACGTACAGTGTTCCCGCTGGTGTAGAGCGAGCGTCCCTGTCGCCACGCGGTGACCTGCATACCACGACTTGGTCACACAAGCACGGCTATCGCGGCACAAAATTGCGTTGCTTCCTGATGGAGGCGACCCTGTTGCAGTTAGATGGAGACTAACCGCACTCCTCTTCCTGGTGGAGATACCGGCGCTGCCTCCTGACGGAGGTGGCCGCGCTGTAACCAGATGGCGACGTGCATGCCGCGCTTCCTTCTGACGGAGGTTGCCTCAGACAGACAGCGAGCAGCGAGGGCTCTCTTCTGATGGAGGACCGCGATCTACCTACAGTAGACTTGACGTGCGGTGCTGCCTCGTAACGCTATGACGGGTGCACCAAGGCCGCGCTGTGGCCACACCACACACGCAGCGAGTATCTCTTGATGGAGATGGCCAGCATAATTCTGGCATGCGGCGCTGCCTCCTGACGGGGCGGGCGTGGGGTGGCATCGCGGACACACACGCCGCTGCCTTCTGACGGGGCAGGCGTGCTGTGGCATCACGGACACACACGACGCTGCCTTCTAACGGGGCGGGCGTGGTGTGGCATCACGGACACACACAACGCTGCCTTCTGACGGGGCGGGCGTGGGGTGGCATCACGGACACACACACCGCTGCCTCCTGACGAGGCGGGCGTGGTGTGGCATCACGGAAACACACACCGCTGCCTCCTGACGAGGCGGGCGTGGTGAGGCATCACGGACACACACACCGCTGCCTCCTGACGAGGCGGGCGTGGTGATGCATCACGGACACACACACCGCTGCCTCCTGACGAGGCGGGCGTGGTGATGCATCACGGACACACACCGCTGCCTCCTGACGAGGCGGGCGTGGTGATGCATCACGGACACACACACCGCTGCCTCCTGACGAGACGGGCGTGGTGAGGCATCACGGACACACACACCGCTGCCTCCTGACGAGGCGGGCGTGGTGTGGCATCACGGACACACACACCGCTGCCTCCTGACGGGGCGGGCGGGTGTGGCATCTGACACACACACCGCTGCCTCCTGACGGGCGGGCGGGTGTGGCATCACGGACACACACACCGCTGCCTCCTGACGGGGCGGGCGGGGTGTGGCATCACGGACACACACACCGCTGCCTCCTGACGGGGCGGGCGGGGTGTGGCATCACGGACACACACCGCTGCCTCCTGACAGGGCGGGCGGGTGTGGCATCACGGACACACACACCGCTGCCTCCTGACGGGGCGGGCGGGGTGTGGCATCACGGACACACACGCCGCTGCCTCCTGACGGGGCGGGCGTGGTGTGGCATCACGGACACACACACCGCTGCCTCCTGACAGGGCGGGCGGGGTGTGGCATCACGGACACACACGCCGCTGCCTCCTGACGGGGCGGGCGAGGTGTGGCATCATGGACACACACGCCGCTGCCTCCTGACGAGGCGGGCGTGGTGTGGCATCATGGACACACACACCGCTGCCTCCTGACGGGGCGGGCGGGGTGTGGCATCACGGACACACACACCGCTGCCTTCTGACGGGGCGGGCGTGGTGTGGCATCACGGACACACACACCGCTGTCTCCTGACGGGGCGATCGGGGTGTGGCATCACGGACACACACGCCGCTGCCTCCTGACGGGGCGGGCGTGGTGTGCCATCACGGACACACACGCCACTGCCTCCAGACGAGGCGAGTGTGGTGTGGCATCACGGACACACACTCCTGACGCAGAAGACCAGGAGCACTGTTGCCTGGCAGGCATTACAAAGACGTGGTAAGATATTTTAAGTGCAGGTCTGGCTCCGACGGAGGGCGCCATCTTGTGCAGTAGGTAGTGCCGTGCTGCCCGACAGGCAAGCACCACCATGCATCTGCTGACGGGCACAGGGCACCAAGGGGCAGCCAGGGCAGCCATGCCTCATGCCTCCTGACGCACAGGACACTGAGGGATGAGGTGAGTGACGCCATAATGCCACACACTGCTGCCCTCACGCCCTGGGGGTGCTGCCCCGCTGACCGTGCCACGCCAGTGCCCATGAATCACAGGCCCGTCACCTACGGACATTGCTGTGTGTGTGTGTGTGTGTGTGTGTGTGTGTGTGTGTGTGTGTGTGTTTGAATGTCCTTCGGGGCACACCCATATTAGTTTATCCTGTCCGCGGAGGAACACAGCTAGCCGGTGGTGTTGGTGGTGCTGGCGGCAGCGGCGGCAGGAGTCATGCACTAAGATGAGACACGCCGCGGCTGGCTTGTGGTAGTGGAGCTTGACGTCTCACCACGCAGGAATGTAATGGCTTCGGTGTTTCCTGTGCATGGGCACTGTGGCATAATGGCATCACTGCTCTAGACGGCGACGAACTCTTGCCCTTTTGTAAGAAAATACCGCTTTGTGCTGCGGGATGGCGCTTCCTGTCGGAGGAGACAGCGGGCGGTAAGACAGGCACCAACTGGACATGCCATTCCTCGACACTTCAACACCGCAAACCAACAATGAATGCCACAGTCATCTCAATGAACAAGTCAATCAACACCTTCTCTTCCTCCTCCTGGCGCTGTCATTACTGAAGACGCCGCCGCCTCACTAAACATGATCCTTCTTGTATCGCAACATAGCCCCCTTCACCGCCTTCACCGCCGCCTCCATCTGCCAGGGGACTCACAAAGCCACCCACTGTCCGCTATCACCCTTCACGCCAACGCCGCCACCAACAACACCTCGCACGCTGCTCCAAGGCGCACCGGGACGCCTGGCTGATAGCAAGGCTCACACCGACCTTACTCTCTAAACACTTACTAAACACCCAAACACTACCCTTATTGTCCACACACACACACACACACACACACACACACACACACACACACACACACACACACACACACACACGTAATAGTAGTAGTAGTAGTAGTAGTAGTAGTAGTAGTAGTAGTAGTAATAGTAGTAGTAGTAGTAGTAGTAGCAATAATGGGAGTAATTTCCAGGTTAAAACTTAGCTAATTCTGCCTCAAAATTATCACATTTCAGCTTCCACCAGAATAAAAAGCCTCGTGTGCTTGTGAATAAATTAACAATTGAATAAAATCATAATTACATATGTCACTCTGTGTGTGTGTGTGTGTGTGTGTGTGTGTGTGTGTGTGTGTGTGTGTGTGTGTGTGTGAGCTTGCACTATACGGTAATGAGATAGGAAACGGAGCGAAGCCTACACTTGACTAATAAAACACACACACACACACACACACACACACATACACACAGCAGAAGACACACGAACATGCAAGCAGGAGCGCGTTCAAATCCCTAGCAGCCTGCCACGTGCACACACACACACACACACACACACACACACACACACACACACACACACACACACACACACACACACACAGCGTAGTGTATTGGTTAGCACGCTCGACTCACAATCGAGAGGGCCGGGTTCGAATCCCAGTAATCGGCGAGGCAAATGGGCGCGGCTCTTAATGTGTAGGGTGTGTTCACGTAGCAGTAAACAGGTAGGGGATGTAACTGGAGGGGTTGTGGCCTCGCTGTCCCGGTGTGTGGAGTGTGTTGTGGTCTCAGTCCAACCCGAAGAGCTCTGAGCTCTGAGCTCGCTCCGTAATGGGGAAGACTGGCTGGGTGACCAGTAGGCGACCGAGGTGAACACACACACACACACACACACACACACACACACACACGCCAATCTTCATCCAGATAAAAATAACTCATTAATCATAAAAAATCACATTAATTGCCTCCCTTCACCTGACTCGAAAGCTGCGCCACACCTGCCTGGCCACGTGGGAAGCCACCGCACACACCTGCCACTGCACTGGTCAGCCTAATTAACACACCTGTACTCTGCCATCACCTAAGCCTATGCCACGTATAGGCCTAATGTTTTCCTGTCTTAGCTAATTTTTTTTTCTCAATTTTCAGGTAATATTTTTCCCCTTTTTCTCGATAGATTTGTTTCAACTTTGTTTTATTTCATGTTCGTCTCTTTTTTGTGAAAGTTGCCTTATAATTCAGTCAGTGGCTCATCACCATCTCCACTCGGTTACTCTCACTGCACTGTCTCTATTGTAAGTCAGTCACAATCACCATCATTATTTTGTCACCTCACCATCATCTCTCTCTCTCTCTCTCTCTCTCTCTCTCTCTCTCTCTCTCTCTCTCTCTCTACATACACCAACCACCACACCCAAACCACAAGAACAACAACACCATCAACCAAAATTTCTACCCCGCAACACCACCACCACCAACACCACCACCATCGCCACCGCCACCACCACCAAACCTAGGCCTCTTAGATCTCAGGTTTAAGCTTATAATGGCGGCCAATTAGGATTTAAAAGTTAATTGAAGACAAGCTGTCGGGGAGAACACACCCTCAGACGTTATACTCCACGTGTGTGTGTGTGTGTGTGTGTTCGTGTGCCGACCTGAAGGCGCCTTAAGTCTCGCTGGTTGCACACACACACACACACACACACACACACACACACACACACAGGTAAGGTCTGAAAAAAAGCCGGTAATTACAGGTAACCATTTTAACACCTGAAAGAAGAGACGCCAATATTGAACCCCAAAAACAAAAATGCATCTTTTTATCTACTTATTTCTTCATCACAGAGAGAGAGAGAGAGAGAGAGAGAGAGAGAGAGAGAGAGAGAGAGAGAGAGAGAGAGAGAGAGAGAGAGAGTTTTCCAAAGACAAAGAGAAATATTAAAGGAAAAAAAAATAAAGAAAAAGAATGCTAAGTAGGACGAGATGGAACAAAGAGAGTGACAAAGGGACAGTAATGGTGAAGGGAGAGCGAGTGAGAGTGAGAGGGAGAGGGAGAGGGAGAGGGTGCTGTCTGCCTCAGAATATTAACGAAACCACAAAAAAAAGAGTAGTTTGTTTGTCTCGAACCTAAAAGTGGAATTGAATTGATAGGGAGGGAGGAAAGAGAGGGAGAGGGAGAGGGAGAGGGAGAGGCTGTAGGCGTAAAGAGAGAAAAAAAAAGGGAGAGAAAAAGGAGGCAGTTCTATATATTCAGGACTAAAAGGGAGAGAAAAAGGGAGAGGTTGTAGAGATGGGGGATGAAATGATGACGATGACGATGATGATGATGATGATGATGATGATGATAGTAGTAGTAGTAGTAGTAGTAGTAGTAGTAGTAGCAGTGGTAGTAGTAGTAGTAGTAGAAAATGACAATAATGTTTAGAGCAGAAAGAAAGAAGAACTACTCTCTCTCTCTCTCTCTCTCTCTCTCTCTCTCTCTCTCTCTCTCTCTCTCTCTCTCTCTCTCTCTCTCTCTCTCTCTCTCTCTCTCTCTCATCCATCAATCATCATCATCCATCTCACTCTCTCTTCTCTCTCTCTCTCTCTCTCTCTCTCTCTCTCTCTCTCTCTCTCTCTCTCTCTGGATTCGTATTGAGTACATTGGTGATGTTGGTGGTGGTAATAGTAATAGTAGTAGCAATAATGGTGGTGGTGATGCAGAGATTATCATTAAACTAATACTACTTCCGATGGTGATAGTAGTAGTAGTAGTAGTAGTAGTAGTAGAAACGTTCTCTAGAAAAAGTAATAAATCATAACAAACTAAAATAAATGAAAAAAAACAACAACATTTATTCTTTGTTTACAATTTTAAAAAGTAGACAAAAGGAAGAACAATTATATTCCCTTGTGTTCCTTTTCCCCTTCTCTTCACGTGTACGCCTGCTGGAAAAAAAAAAAGTCACGAGAGAAAAATAATACACCTGGAAAATATGTCACTTTATTCTTGCGGTGGCTTCGTTTCCCGCGATTTCTTTCTCTTACATGTTCATAGAGATAAAAAAAAAAAAAATGAAGTGAAAAAATAATGTTGAGTTTTGATAGTATTTAGATTAGATTAGATATTTTTATGAGTGTTATTCTATTGGTTGCTCTCTCTCTCTCTCTCTCTCTCTCTCTCTCTCTCTCTCTCTCTCTCTCTCTCTCTCTCAATACAATATGTTCACCGTATCACTTAGTTTGCTGGCGCCTCTTTCCTCTTGGGTCCAGGCACGGCCCACCTTAATAAACAAGATGATACATGTCTTAGGGAGAGAGGGAGAGGTGGAGGGAGAGAGGGGAGAGAGGGAGAGGCAGAGAGGGAGGTAAAAGGCGTGATCGGAAAGAAACAAACAGAAGGAATGACGGAAAATTACCACTACTGATGATGGAGGGGAGAGAGAGAGAGAGAGAGAGAGGAGGAGGAGGAGGAGGAGGAGGAGGAGGAGGAGGAGGAGGAGGAAAATGAGAGAGGAGGGAGAAGTATCATTCTTCTATCCAAGCTCGAAATGGACGCTACGAGGTCGAGGAGGAGGAGGAGGAGGAGGAGGAGGAGGAGGAGGAGGAGGAGGAGGAGGAGGAGGAGGAGGAGGAGGTGGAGGAGGAAGAGAAGGAAGAGGAGAAGGAGGAGGAGCATAAATATATAGGAATAGTGAGAAAAAGAGGGAACAGGAATCGAGGATGAGGAGGAGGAGGAGGAGGAGGAGGAGGAGGAGGAGGAGGAGGAGGAGGAGGGAGAATAGACAACTGACAGCTCTCTTTCTCCGACATGAAAATCCACTAGCGCCATCTTGGAGTTATAGACGAAAGAAGCGACGCCATAGATGGAGGATTCGACGGTCATTAATCAGAGAGAGAGAGAGAGAGAGAGAGAGAGAGAGAGAGAGAGTGATTGAGAAGCTATTTGTCCTCATCTTTCTCTTTCCTATATACCCGAAGGAGGAGGAGGAGGAGGAGGAGGAAGCATAAATATATACGAATACAGTGAGAGATGGAGAAGAGGAGGAGGAGGAGGAGGAGGAGGAGGAGGAGGAGGAGGAATACAAAGGAAAGACCAAGCAACAACAAACCCTGTGGTCCTTACTAGGCTGCTTGGTTAACTATTCTATACTAACTACACAGTGTTAGAGACAGGACAGCAAAGCAGAAGGCTCCTCCCCACCCACCCATCCCACCAGCCGAAGCTGGCCGGAAAAGGAAAGGCACCATGTGGTATTGAAAAACCAAATGGAATTTTAGAGGATAGAGAAAGGAAGTTGTAATCTACGTCTACTCTTGTTTGTGGGGGACTATGTAGGTGCTTGACGGTTATGTAGTGTGGTGAATGTGCGTGTGGGTGGAGTCACAGTGTGGATGTCGGAGGGGTGGTGCGGCAGCCTTGCCTGGCGCTTTCAAGGAAGGCAGCAGTCAATCAGGCCCCAGCTCCGTTCACTCCACTGTAAAAGTGTACTTCCCACTAAGGGGCGCCGCACACTACATGGTTACCCCCTGCAGCAGTGACCCCTGGTACTTTAATTCCCGATGATGATCACTACTGTCAGGGCTCCTGACTTTCCACAGCCCGTCACAGGTCGAGAGTAGTAGTAGTGACCGTTAACTCGGGGCTGTCTGTGTCGTGTAAGGAGGGTAAGTGTATTCGCGAAACACCCCGCAATTCACGATCTGAGGCATATTTCTTTATGGACGGCGCAAATTACTCGGAGATAAACAGTGACAACCGGGGATTAGTTTCGAAATATTTGTCAAGACGAATTTTGAATGTCTCAATAGTACCTGAATCAACTACGTTCGATGGCAAACCGTTCCAAATATTGATAATGCGATTAAAGAAAAAAATGTTTGGCTTCGTTTGTTTTAAATCGCTTTCCTATTACCTTGAAACCGTTGTTTCTGGTGAAATTTGACCGGTCAAGCGTTAGGAAGTTATCCTGATTCATATTCGTAAATCCCTTGAAAAATTTGAAGAGTGTGATAAGGTCCCCTCGTAATCGACGTTTGGAAAGAGTAAATAAATTTAGTTCTTTAAGTCGTTCCTCGTATGGTTTATTACGTAATCTTGGAACCATTTTAGTTAATCGACGCTGTATTCTTTCTAATTTTTCAATGTCTTTCTTATAATAGGGTGACCAAAATTGTACGTTATATTCAAGGTGCGGGCGTACGAGCGAATTATATAAAGTTAATATTATCTCTTCCGTTTTGAATGTGAATGATCTTCCGATAAAGCCGACTAATTTATTTGCGATTTTCACAACTTCGGTGCATTGATTACTTTGTTTGAGGTCAGCCGATATTACAACGCCAAGATCTTTTTCTCTCTGTACGCTCTTTATGGAAGCATTCCCCATTGTGTAGTTCGCTCGTGGATTACTATTTCCAATATGTAGAACATGACATTTGTCAAAATTGAAATTCATCAGCCACGTTTTAGACCATTCGACGAGGGTATCTAAATCGTTCTGTAAAAGTTGACGCTGAGTTACTGAGTCCGCCCTGTTTGCAATTTTTGTATCATCCGCGAATTTTGATACTTTACAGTTAATATTTTCCTCGATGTCGTTTATATATATGATAAAAAGAATCGGTCCCAAGACTGATCCCTGAGGAACGCCACTACTTACGCTGGTCCATTCTGACGATTTACCGTTTATTACTACACGCTGTTCACGGCCCGATAGCCAGTCTTCGATCCATGCAACGAGATCGCCAGTTATAGGAGGAGGAGGAGGAGGAGGAGGAGGAGGAGGAGGAGGAGGGTGTGAAGGTATTTTTACAATGAGTGAGGAGGAGGAGGAGGAGGAGGAGGAGGAATATATGTGTAGAAGGATATATATTAAGAGAGACGTTGAGAAAGTGAGCATTTTTATATTACTAAGAGGAGCACCAGTGATGAGACCTTGCTAATGATGTCTGTGGCCTTGGAAAGCAGTGGCGGGTTTTTAAGGGTGTCTGGATGGTTCCTGTGATAGACTGGACAGTTTTCAACATTATTATTGGGCTAAACACACTTGAAAACGATCTTGGTGTGTACGCATAATGTTTCTGACACACACACACACACACACACACACACACACACACACACACACACACACACACACACTATTACACTTAACACTTCAATACCACTTACTTCACAACCATATCAACACCACCATCATCGCCACCACCACTACCACCACAGTAAACAAAAGTAAGTGAGAAGATAAAAACTAACAAACAAAAAATTTAAAACATGAACACAACCTCTCCCTCACTCCCTCTCCCTCTCTCTCTCTCTCTCTCTCTCTCTTTCTCCCATGTCCAGTGCGTGTGCGGTAAAAAAATCGAGGCATCCGTGTCCTGTTGGCGGTGGAATATATAACAAAAAGGTGGAGTGTGACGGCCGCCGCGCCCCGGGAGGCTGGCGACACGGGGCGGCGGTGCAAAAAGACCCCTGTAAAATATTGAGCGCTACTCCAAAACAGCAATTAGCACCGGCGCCGATAACAAGCAGCATTACCCGGCCCAGAAAAACACTCCGCCCGCGACAACACGAGAGGGAAGCCCCGAGAGGTTGGCGGTGGCGGGGGTGGTGGTGGTGGTGGTGGTGAGGGGATGAAGGGAAGGGCATGTCGGGGTGATGGGGTTTGGGTAGGGGTTGGTAGTGAAAGGAATGTGATGTGTTTGACTTGTTTGTGCCTAGTTTGGGTTGTGCTGGGTTGGATGGGGAGGGGATGGAGAAGAGAGGGGATGGGTGAAGGGTGTGGTGGATTGTGGTGTGTGTGTGTGTGTGTGTGTGTGTGTGTGTGTGTGTGTGTGTGTGTGTGTGTGTGTGTGTGTGTGTGTGTGTGTGTGTGTGTGTGTGTGTGTGTGGGTGCAGTACTGTTAGAAAAAAATGTTTATGCTCAAAGACTTTGCTGGAAATTGTTGGGTTTTGTCACGGACCGCTGGATATTTTGTTGGAGTGTTTCTGTGGTGATGGTGGTGAGGTGGAGGAAGATGAGGTGTGGTGGTGGTGGTGGTGGGGTTAGGCCTATAGGCCACAGCGGGGAAGCAAATTGATGACGACGCTTCCGATGGTGACGACACCACAGCGGAGGCACCGCCACGACATCGTCTATAGCGCCGCGCCCGCTGCTGCGGTGGCGGCGGCAGCGGCATTCTGCAGACTGTGATGGCACTGCGGCGATGGGGGATGTCTCGGTGCTGGTGACGGCGGCATCCTGGAGGCAGGGTGCAGGATGCGATGATAGTGTGGCGGCGGTGGCGGAGATAGCATTGGCAGGGCGGTGTATACCGGCCACTTCAGGCTGGCCGCCAAGACACTGCAGCGGCGGCGATGGCATGCTGTGGCACCTTGCATGGCACTCTGGTGGTGGCAAGACTTTGCATCGGCAATGGATAGACAGCGGTGGCGGCTGTGGCACCGTGTCAATGGCACTGTCAATGCGTGGCGGCTCGGCGGAAACAGTAACAGCAGCGGCGGAGGTGACTGACGACGAACACGGCGGCGACTTGAACATAGCCGCGGTGTGGCGACGCGGCGCGGAGCACAGCGTGCCACAGTGCCACAGTGCCACACAGCCTCCGTTCCTGACTCACTCAGTAATTGTGCCACTGTATTCACTGTACTGTGTCACGGTACAACGCCACAAAGCTTCCCTCTTGCCTTCCTGTACAATGATGCTGTCACAAAGCCCGCTTCACTGTGCAAAACCAGCGCCACAGTGATCAACAACTGCGCCACAAACCCTAACCTTGCGCTGGCGTCGCCGCAGTGCCCCAGAGCTACGCCATAAACACCAACCCTGTGATGGCGGCAGCGCAGTGCCCTAGAGCTGCGCCACAAACCCCAGCCCTGTGATGGCGGCGCCACAGTGTCCAAGAGCCACGCCACAAACCCCTGCTCCGTGAGGGCGGTGCCACAGTGCCCCAGAGCTGCGCCACAAACACCAAACCTGTGATGGCGGCCCCGTGGTGTCCCAGAGCCGCGCCACAAATCTCAGCCCTATGATGGCGGCGCCGTGGTGTCCCAGGGCGGCGCCACAAACCCCAGCTCTGTGATAGCGGCGCCGTGGTGTCCCAGGGCGGCGCCAAAAACCCGAGCCCTGTGATGGCGGCACCGTGGATTCAGCGGGCGGCACCACAAACTCCAGCCCTGTGATGGCGGCGTCACAGTGCACCAGAGCAGCGCCACAAACCCCAGCCCTGTGATGGCGGCGCCGTGGTGCCCCAGAGCTGCGCCACAAACCCCAGCCCTGTGATGGCGGCGCCGTGGTGCCCCAGAGCAGCGCCACAAACCCCAGCCCTGTGATGGCGGCGCCGCAGTGCCCCAGAGTCGCGCCACAAACCCCAGCCCTGTGATGGCGGCGCCGCAGTGCCCCAGAGTCGCGCCACAAACCCCAGCCCTGTGATGGCGGCGCCGTGGTGCCCCAGAGTCGCGCCACAAACCCCAGCCCTGTGATGGCGGCGCGTGCAGTGCCCCAGAGTCGCGCCACAAACCCCAGCCCTGTGATGGCGGCGCCGCAGTGCCCCAGAGTCGCGCCACAAACCCCAGCCCTGTGATGGTGGCGCCGCAGTGCCCCAGAGTCGCGCCACAAACCCCAGCCCTGTGATGGCGGCGCCGCAGTGCCCCAGAGTCGCGCCACAAACCCCAGCCCTGTGATGGCGGCGCCGCAGTGCCCCAGAGTCGCGCCACAAAGTGCCCCGTGGCCCTGTAACAGAGGTGCAGTAGTGCCTGAGTGCCGTGCGACAAGGTGCCCGCCTCGGTGCTGGAGTGTCTTGGGCCGGCGCCTCGGCAGCGCGGCACAGGTCGTGGTGATAATAATGGCGCCGTAATGGTGGGTGAGCACAGTGCCACAAAGGCGCGC
>NC_059258.1:5065070-5072570 GCF_017591435.1 Portunus trituberculatus
AACCTTCTATACACCTCACTCCCTCCTTCAATTAAACACTCCGTCACCCTCCGCAGCGCTGAATTGGTGAACAGGTGATGGTGATCCAGTGACAGGTCTAAGGTGTTGGTGAGCAGGTGTGGGTAGGGAAGGTTAGGTAAAGTAAGGTATGGTTTAGGCAAGGTTAGGTGGAAATAGACAATATGGTGATCGATTGATGGTTCTAAGGTGATGGTGAGCAGGTGTGGTGAGGTGTGGTGAGGTTTGGTATGATTAGGTAAGGTTAGGTAAGGGTTTAGATAAGTTTTAGGTAAGGTTAGGCAGAAATAATGACAATATAGTGATCGAGTGGCGGTTCTAAGGTGATGGTGAACAGTGTGGTGAGGTGTGTGTGGTTAGGGAAATTCAGGTAAGGTTTAGGTAAGATAAATATGGTTCGGTGAAATAATGACACTGAATAATGATAATAACAACAACCAGATGTTGTACTTACTGTTAGTCCATGTCTGTCCGCCTGTCTCGCTCTCAGATCTGTAAAGAGACAAAGGTGATTTATAGAACCTATATATACCACATTAGCTATCATTTTGCTGTCTGTCTGTTTGTCTGTTTGTCTTGCCGTCTTTCCTGTTGTGTGTGTGTGTGTGTGTTCATCGCAGCAAGCACAAAATATCATTAACACCACAGCATTTACCACAACGCTGTGTTTGCTGAGGCGTGAGGGACACTGGGACACAGGGAGGCCGTGCCATCCATCTGTCATGCTGTGGTGGAGGCGGGCAAGGGGCTGAGGTAACAACATACAACATTACAACACCTGGAGCCAGTGTTATGGTGTGTGGTGTCTCGCAGTCCTGGTAACACTGCTCACTGCTCACTATTGATGACAACGTTCGTGTTGAGACACACCTCGCTCTCTCATCACCACTATTTTGTCAGGCCACAGACATGATTAGTAAGTTTCTCAAGAGTGTTTCTCCTGTTAATGATAAAGAAATCTTGTCAATCTGTCGCTACAACGATAAATACACCCTTAGAAATCTGAATAATTCTAACTAAAGCCTTTAGAATTTCGGCAGAGGTGCAGCGCAGAGGTGCTTCAGTACAGGGTTCATCTCGTATTCTGAAGCAGTTCCCACCACATATCCACACTGTTCAAAATGCTCTAGTAAAGATACACGGGTTGTTAAGTTGTTTTTACGGTTCTGGTGACAGATTAACAAGATTTATATTATGTTATCAGGAAAAAAACGTCTCTAGAACGCGACTGTGGCCATAAAAGAAAAAAAATTCGTGGAGAGAGAGAGAGAGAGAGAGAGAGAGAGAGAGAGAGAGAGAGCGTGGTGGTGATGGTGGTGTGTTCATTCGGTGCCACCACCATGTCATTACACATTATATACGCGGCCTGCTTGCGGCCTGTCTGCTTATTTCATGAGGCGCTGTCTGCTCAACATGGCTATACCTCCCCATTTTCATACTCTCTCTCTCTCTCTCTCTCTCTCTCTCTCTCTCTCTCTACGAATCCAGATACCACTGTTGCGTGTGGCTTAAACAAACCTGCCTTACTCTTTATAGTAAATTAATATCCACCTTACGCCCCCACCCTCTCTCTCTCTCTCTCTCTCGCTAAGACCAGACAAACTAATGCTTCCTTTGTGACGGAACACTAAAACCTGGCTGTTCTTTGTTGTATTCCCAGGAAGAGCAAGGCAGACGAGGCGCGGGAGGCACAGAACACACGCAGCAGGGCGGAACAGAACAGCTCCTTGGTGACACAACAAAGAGCAAGCAGGAAATCAACAATACTGCATCACAACTGTTATATTCTTCTCTTTTGACTGTATTTCTTTTCTCTCTCTCATTTATTTGTCCTCATAGCTTAGTGATTATGCAGTTCAATGTTGTAGTGTTGTTGATTTGAGTTTTAACCAGTGTGAAATGGATCTGTATATCATTTATTTATTTTCTGAGTTAAAATGAAGCGAAAGGAAAAAAGGGGAAGGATAAGAATGAATAAAAGAAAGAAAGGAAGAAAGAACGGTTAATAAAAACAACTAATTTCTTCACTCATATATTTCAAACACACGTTAAAATAAAGATAACAACATCCTGTACACTATAATACCGCCCCCCCTCTCTCTCTCCCTCTCTCTCTCTTTCTCTCTTTCTCCCTCCAGTCAAACTAAAGACATGAATAAGATAGAAGTCGACAGGGAGGAGCAAAAAGTGAAGGTAGAACAAAATCACAGCTGGTTTGCAAGACAGGACAGAAAAAAAACTAGAGAAAGAAGAAAAAAAAAAAAAGATGTTCTGAATGTAAATCGAAATAGTCGGAAATGTTGATAAAAAAGACGTGTACAACAGACTGGCCCAATGATAAAGTGATGAGAGAGAGAGAGAGAGAGAGAGAGAGAGAGAGAGAGAGAGAGAGAGAGAGAGAGAAAGAGAGAGATAGTGACAGGCGGAGGATGGAAAACCGAATCAAGAAGTGACAGAATGCATGAAAAAGCAAATACTACTCTCTCTCTCTCTCTCTCTCTCTCTCTCTCTCTGACACGTATGACAGGTAACATCATTTTTTTTTCTTTCGTTTTTATTGTCGGTTTGAATGAGAGAGAGAGAGAGAGAGAGAGAGAGAGAGAGAGAGAGAGAGAGAGAGAGAGAGAGAGAGAGAGAGAGAGAGAGAGAGAGAGAGAGAGAGAGAGAGAGAGAGATAATAATAATAATAATAATAATAATAATAATAATAATAATAATAATAATAATAATAATAATAATAACATGGAAATAGTTTCGACTTTATATTAAGGTTCTTAGTTAACAAAATCATGTCTGTCTATCTGTGTGTCTGTCTATGGAGGAAAGAATGAGAAACGCAGAGATAAAGATGGAGAAATGGAGGAAAGGAAGGAAGGAAGGATGGCTAGAGAAGAAAAGGTGAGAGAAGAGAGGAACAGCGAGGAACACAAGACAAGGAAGACAGCTTAGGAAGAAAAGGAAAGAAGAGAGAGGAAGACAATAGGGAAGAGAGATAGGGTAAAGAAAAGGAAGATAGATTAAAAAAGAAGAGAAGAACAAGAAATATAGGACAATAAGGAAGAGATGGAGGAAATGAAGACAGCTTACGAAGAAAAGGAAAGAAAAGAGAGGAAGAGCAAGGAAAATAGTACAATATGGAAGAGGATAACAAGAACACAAGCAATGGTCTAAAACAAGAAGATAATGCTTGTCTATACCTCTCCCCGTCCACTGAGAGGGGAGAGGGAGAGGGAGAGGGGAGAGGGGCGAGAGGGAGGAAGAGAGGTAATAATAATGGTAGATGACAGCGAGTCGTCCCAAGAGACCTGAAAGAGAAACGACACAGACGACCCTACCACTTGGAAACTCTGAAGAGAAAGGCTTTTGAATATGTCACGACCACGGCGCCACCATCACCACCACCACCTCCACCACCACGATTTGGAAGCACTGAGATGGAGTATTGAATATGACACCATCATCATCACCATCACCACCACCAAAACACACCATTCACTACCTAACCACATCACCATCCTCACCATATCACCAATACCACCATCACCACCACCAAAACCCAAACCCATCACCACCACCACCACCACCACCAAAACACACCATTCTTTACTCAAACCCATCACCATCATCACCATAACACCGCATTACTACCCCCAACCACCACCACCACCACCACCACCACCACCACCACCGCTCTTCAATAAATGACTGGTCGCCACATCGGAAAGTGCAAAGGTTCACCAAGCGGCGGTCACCAATAATGCACGCTGGTCCGAGGCACGCGCCGCCCCGTGGTGACCCTACACCTTTGATGAGCCAAAATATATTAGATGAGGACCACCACCACCACCACCACGAGGAGGAGGAGGAGGTGGTGGTGGTGGTGGTGGTGGTGGGAATGTGTCGTGGTGTTTGGTCTCGAGAAGGAGGAGGAGGAGGAAGAGGAGGAGGAGGAGGAGGAGGAGGAGGAGGAGGAGGAGGAGGAGAGAAGAGAAAGAGCATGAGGAGGAGGAGGAGGAGGAGGAGGAGGAGGAGGAGGAGGAGGAGGAGGAGGAGGAGGAGGAGGAGGAAGAGGAAGAGGAAGAGGAAGAGGAAGAGGAAGAGGAGGAGGAGGAGGAGGAAAAGGAGGATAGAAGTAGTTTGTTTGGGTGTATTAGGGATGATGATGCTTATGTGTGTGTCATCCTCTCATCTCTCTCTCTCTCTCTCTCTCTCTCTCTCAACACTTACCGTCCATTTCGTGTGATTCTTAAGGCTTTTGTTTAGGGTTCGGCGCCTCAATGGATCTTTTTCTCGCTCTTCACCAGAACACACACACACACACACACACACACTTCCCGCCCCGCCACACCTCCCGCCCCCCTGACGCTGTCCCCTCGGGCGGCGGGAGGAGTGACTGGACGTAGTTCATGACGGAGTATGCATGACACATTAATACCATGACCCAGTTGTGTGTGTGTGTGTGTGTGTGTGTGTGTGTGTGTGTGTGTGTGTGTGTGTGTGTGTGTGTGTGTGTGCATGGCGCTGACTGGCGACTGAATTTGGTCTTCCCGTCACAGCCGACACCACCACCACCACCATCTCTACCAACATCAGAAAGAATGCAATAATCCAGATATTTTTTTTTCCTGTGTGTGTGTGTGTGTGTGTGTGTGTGTGTGTGTGTGTGTGTGTGTGTGTGTGTGTGTGTGTGTGTGTGTGTGTGGTGTGCGGCAGGCATAGGTAAGCTACAGGTAAACACAGGTAGGCAGTGACACGCCCGCCGGGACATGGGGAGCCTTTGTCCATGCGTCACAAACACTGCACCTGTAGGCCACGTGTGTGTGTGTGTGTGTGTGTGTGTGTGTGTGTGTGTGTGTGTGTGTGTGTGTGTGTGTGTGTGTGTGTGTGTGTGTGTGTGTCAGATAGTCCTCTCTCTCTCTCTCTCTCTCTCTCTCTCTCTCTCTCTCTCTCTCTCTCTTAAAAGGCCACAGAGATGATTAGCCTGGTTGTCACGGCAGTTTGTCTGGTTAATAATGTGGAAATGCTGTTAATGTATCACTGGAACCGTACAAACTTCCTCACAGCCTCCCACTCACGTCACGGTCACGTCACGGTCACGTCACCAAGCCAGCACAGACCTTTAACCACCACCACCACCACCACCACCACATATCACCGGAATCATAGCAATATATATATTTTTTTTCACTTTTACAGGAAGAAAATAAATAAAACTGAGAGGATAGAAGGGAGGAAGGAAGGAGGGAGATAAGGCTCGGGATGGTTGCTGGTGGAGGCGGCGTCCCACGGGGTAAACGCGAGGTGCTGGTGGGGGTGGAGGGTGGTGAGGAGGTGCTCGGAGGACGGGGGGTGTGGCGTGGGGAGGTGGGGAGGTGGGGGCCGCAGGGCAGTGAAATATGGAAATAACAATGAAATATTCAGGCGGTGTATGCCACCTCGTGCTGGGAGACGCTGATGTCTGCCTCTGGATATTTGATGGCCAAGGCAAAACCTAACACTGGCGATGCTCACCTTATGCTCCCCCAAATGCTCCCTTATCCCCACACACTTTCCTTCCACCCCCCTTATCCCTTCCCTCCTTTCCTCCATGCTCCCAACACCCCATCACTTTCTCTTTCTCTCCATATCTAAGACTGCAGATGCTCTTCTTATGCTCCGCTCAAATCCTTCACCCCATGCTCCACCCATTCTTACATCCTCACACTTCCTCACCTCCACATGACCCTCAGAACCTCATCTTTATCTCTATATTTTATGCTCCACCAATGCTTCCCACTCGTTTCTCCCTCACAATGCTCCTACCCACTCCACCCACACACTCCTACCCGACAATGCTCCCTTCCACCCGTCCACCCGCTCAGTACTCCTTGACTCAATGCTCCGCCACTTCCACACATATGCCCCTTCCATCCAATGCTCTCTCTTTCCACCACCCATATCCTCAACCCTTCCTTCCTTCCTAACGCAACTCTCTCTCTCTCTCTCTCTCTCTCTCTCTCTCTCTCTCTCTCTCTCTCTCTCTCTCTCTCTCTCTCAACCCAGCATCGTAAGTCAACAGTAAGGCTTGTTATAACCACTACCACCACCACCACCACCACCACCACCACTATCGCTACCAGAACAATGGGATATTTGCGCCACTATATTCAGACAAATGTTTTATATCTATCATTCCTGCAAGATGGAGGGGGATACACACACACACACACACACACACACACACACACACACACACACACACACACACACACACACACACACACACACACACGTCACGCCCCGCCGCCTCCATTCCCTCGGTAATCTTTTAAAACAACCAAATTTTAAGATCCATTCCTCATATTTTCTCTTGTTGTTCACCTCCACCCTTCCCTCCCTCCTCCCTCCTCCCTTCCCTTTCCTCCATTCCTTTCCCTTCCCTTCCCTCCCTCCCATCTCTCTCTCCCTTTCTCCATCTCCCCTCTCTTTCACTGTCTTAACCGATACACCACGAAGACAGACAGACAGACAGACAAAGAGGCAAGTAGACAGGGGAGCAGGGAGACACAGCGGCGAGGAAACAGGGTAACAGGGAGGCGGCAGATTTAGGCAGGGAGAAAGGCCGCCAGGGTGACAAGGATGCAGGGAGATAGTGGCAGGGTTAAGTTAGGTTAGGTGACAGGGGGATAGAGAGACAAGGATGCAGGGAGGCACGTAGACAAGGGTGCAGGGAGGCAGGGAAGCAAGGAAGCAGGGTGCAGGGGAACAGTGGCAGGGTTAAGCTGAGATAGGTTAGATGATAAGGAGATAAAAAAACAAGGATGCAGGAAGGCTGGGAGGCATGGAGACAAGGAGGCAGGGAGGCAGGGAGGCAGGGTGTCAGGGTAGCAGGGTGCAGGGTGCAGGGAGGCGGCAGGCTGGGTTAGGGCTACGCAACAAACCACTGAATGTCAAATGTCTCTTGGGAAAACGCACTCATATTTTACAAATTCGCGTCTCGAACAGTTCCGGCTGTCTTGGGGCGCCCGTGTGTGTGTGTGTGTGTGTGTGTGTGTGTGTGTGTGTGTGTGTGTGTGTGTGTGTGTGTGTGTGTGTGTGTGTGTGTGTGTGTGTGTGTGTGTGTGTGTGTGTGTGTCAGTCCCTCAAGGAAAGTAGGGGAAAGAGAGAAGAGGGTTATAATCGCGAGAGAGAGAGAGAGAGAGAGAGAGAGAGAGAGAGAGAGAGAGAGAGAGAGAGAGAGAGAGAGAGAGAGAGAGAGAGAGAGAGAGAGAATTGTATAAGCTCTCAAATATTAGTCATTGATAAGTGAAATCTATAAATGAAACAGCCATCTTTCACTTTGTATAAAACCAAAAAACCTCTTGAATCAAACGAGTGAACTTAGGAAATGTCAATAAGTGAAGACAGAGGCAGGGCACAGCAGGTTACAGGCAGGACAGGGTAAATAAGTGAAGACAGAGGCAGGGCACAGCAGGTTACAGGCAGGACAGGGTAAATAAGTGA
>NC_059258.1:5077570-5082570 GCF_017591435.1 Portunus trituberculatus
CTTCTAAGTATTCGTGTAAGACTATTCCTCATCTTCCTTTTCTCTTTTCTCCTTCCTCTTCCTCCTCTTCCTCGGGTGTAGATTCGTTTCCTCCTTTTTCCCTCGTCCGTTCTTGTCCATTTCCCTTCTCATGGGCGGCCTCGGCGTAGTGTGGGGTGCTTGGGGGGTGTCTGGGGGTGGTAAGGGCCTCGGGTGTCCCAGGGGCGGCCTGTGCTGGGCTGGACTGGGCTGGGCTGGGCTGGGCTGGGCTGGTCAGTCTGCCTCCACTACCAGTAATGCCTCGGACACTTTGCTCCGAGGCCCTCCGAGACACGACCATGTCCCTTCCTTCTTCGCCTTGTTCCAGCACGCTTCGGACATGTCTTAACGCGTCTGTGTGTCTGTATGTCCGTGCGTCAAAGCCTTTCTCTCCAATGGTGCACATATCGAAACGCCATGAATGTATTGAAGGTTTTGTATTGGTGGTGGTGGTGGTGGTGGTGATGGCGGGGCATGGGTGATGTGGCTAAGGGTTTCTCAGTGTCCTGCTGGTGTTGCATGGGTGTCCTATTGGTGTCCGCTCCCCACCGCCTCTTTTTAGCGGGTCATTAAACATTCTCTTTCCATTCCGGCAGCCGCCACGTGGACCCGCCAAGTTGTCGCTTCTTATTTGTGTGTGTGTGTGTGTGTGTGTGTGTGTGTGTGTGTGTGTGTGTGTGTGTGTGTGTGTGTGTGTGTCCAGCTTACAACACACACACACACACACACACACACACACACACACACACACACACACACACACACACACACACACACACACACACACACAGGGAGGAGGAGGAGGAAGAGAGAAAAAAGGTAAATTCAAATCTTCGCAAAGCCTCTTTCGTCGACTGACCAGACCAGATCCCATTGTGAATAGAGTGCACACAGGGAAGGAGAGAGGGAGGAAAGGAGCAACTGACCACTGGAGGGAAGAGAGAGAGAGAGAGGGAGAGAGGCAGAGGAAGGGAGAGAGGCAGAGGGACTACTATCACTCACTCACTGGTGATGTAATCTTGATAAGTTGGGATTCATATCGTTTTTGCTAAGGGTTCTTTGATAGAGCCGCGTGTTGTTGTCTGTCCCATTCCCGCTACACCACGCACACACGCACACGCACACACACACACACACACACACACACACACACACACACACCTCACTGTTTGGGGTCTTCCTGTGAGCGTGTCCAGACCTCAGCCATACGTATTACTAATCATTGGTCTTCCTTAGCGCCATATTCAGAAACGCTTCCCTCTCTCACCGTGACCCTTTTCGAAGACCACAGAGACGATTAGCAGAGTTCTAAAGAGCATTTTTTCTGTTAGTAATGCAGAAAACTTGTTAACATGGCACAAGAATTACAGAAGCATCTTTACAAACCTATGCCACTTCAACTAGAGCCTTTGAAAATAGTAAAGGTGCAGAGTGGAAGTGTTTCAGAATATGGGCGTTAGTCTGATGTTATAATTATTTCTTTTCCCCCATTGCATCTATACATTTTCTCTTAAATCTTCCTCTTCTCCCTTGACATCGGAACACCAACACTGCCATCTCCTCCTCTAGCATAACTAAAACACCAACACCACAACCACACCAAACCACCATACCACACCTACCCCGTTCTCCTTCTCAAGACTGAACAGTAAAATAACACCACCACCACCACCACCACCACCACCACCAGCAAATAATCACAGTAGCACGAGCCAATCCCTTCATTCCCCCTTACCCTTCAGCCTCACCCCTTCCCCCTTCCACCACTTGAGGACACGAGTGGTGGGTGGCGCCCCTCACACTAATGACCCTGACGCTTGGCCTTAATGCCTCTGACCCTTGCCGACACACCGCCGCCACACGCTTCGAATGCACGAACATCCGGGGAGTCACGTGACAAGCCAGATAAGTAATCAATGCAGAGGTGGCCACAGAGAATACAGGTGTGAAAGGATACTAGAGATAACAACGCGGAAAAAGGAAAGATACAGGAAAATATGAAAGGAAAAAGAGAAAAGGAATTGATAGGTAAGGAATCAATGCACAGGTGACGCCAGATAGACAAAGAGAATATAGATTTGAAAGAAGATAAGAGAGATAATGCTAAATGGGAAAATAAACGAAAATATAAAAAGAAAAAGAGAAAAGGAAGATAGAATTAGTGAGATAGTAAGTAGTCAATGTACAGGTGACGCTAGGTAATCAAACATAATACAGGTGTGAACGAATACAATTCCACGCAAAAAATGGAGATATATATAAAAAAAAAGCGAGAAATAAGGAAAGAACAACATCAAATAAGACAAATAGGGAGATGAGTAACTGAAACACAGGTGAAGAGGGATAATCATTAAGAATAGGGTGCGAAAATGCAAGAAGAGATAAAAAGGGAAACACAGGAGAATATTGAATTAGGTAAGGTGACAGATGGATAAATAGGGAGACAGGTGGAAATAGTGTTAGCAATAGAAGTTTGAGACATCATAAAACGTACACGAAGATTACTATTTTTATTACTATTATTATTTTTCTTACTTCTCTAATAACGAATGGGAATGGAATAATAGTCGTTTGTTATTTGTTCATTGTTTTCTTCAGCATTCGTCCCTCAAATCCAGACGCATCTCAGTAATGAAGCGCAAGAGTTGAGGGTAAGGAGCGCAGAGTGAGGCAGTGAAGCAGTGAAGCAGTGAGGCGGAGGAGCACTTATGCCATCTACGGTAATGGGATTTGTGACTACCACGCGCCAACAAAGCTCCACTCAAGACGAGCTCAGCACCATTTTTATTAATAGTCAAGGTGTATTTACGGCGCTACCTGTAAACACCACTGGGAGGGGATTACAACACACACACACACACACACACACACACACACACGTATTAGTTGTTGATATTTGGCGCCTACTAACCGCGTGATGAGGCAGACTCAGTGTGATTAACACCTCACTGCTAACAATTAATGCAATGATTAGTGCCCAACTCACCTGTTGTAATTGTTAACCACTACCTAATTACTCGGGGATCAAATGTTATCTGTTGTTGTTGTTGTTGTTGTTGTTGTTGTTGTTGTTCTCTCTCTCTCTCTCTCTCTCTCTCTCTCTCTCTCACGCAAATAAACCGCTCAAATCACACACTTTTTTGCCTCGTTATTAACCATATCGAGCGCTGGTATTGAGCACGCTGGGACTGAGGGAGAGAGGGAGAGGGAGAGAGGGAGAGGAGGGAGAGGGAGAGGGAGAGGGAGAGGGTGAGAATATGTCTTCCACGTGCCGAGTTATCATGTCATCGCAATAGTCCAATAATATAAAGAACACATACCAGATTACTTATAAAAAAAATTACGGTGTGTGTGTGTGTGTGTGTGTGTGTGTGTGTGTGTGTGTGTGTGTGTGTGTGTGTGTGTGTGTGTGTGTGTTCTCTTTCTATTGTTAGTTTATTATTTCGAGAGAGTAATTATGCGTTCATATTTTCAATCTCTCTCTCTCTCTCTCTCTCTCTCTCTCTCTCTCTCTCTCAACCTGTAATCAGCGTCAGGTAGAATCGACATATGGAAGTTATATGTCAAGTGAGAGACTTAATAAGAGAGAGGAGAGAGAGAGAGAGAGAGAGAGAGAGAGGGAGAAAAGGACGTGGGAAGCGAGATAATAGGAAGCAATAATTATCCACTTTATCCCCCCCTCACCCCTCACCCCTCATCCCTTATCTCTCTCTCTCTCTCTCTCTCTCTCTCTCTCTCTCTCTCTCTCTCTCTCTCTCTCACACACACACACACACACACACACACACACAGCAGCAGGGGCAAACAAGCTTGTCTGCAGCAACACGACCGAGCCACACCCTCTCCCAAAGTCCCAAGTGAGAGAGAGAGAGAGAGAGAGAGAGAGAGAGAGAGAGAGAGAGAGAGAGAGAGAGAGAGAGAGAGAGAGAGAGAGAGAGAGAGAGAGAGAGAGAGAGGTAGAAGAGGGAGAGTAAGTTGAGGAAAAGTAGAAAGAGGGATAGGGTCGTCCTGGGAGAGAGAGAGAGAGAGAGAGAGAGAGAGAGAGAGAGAGAGAGAGAGAGAGAGAGATGGGGGTCGTTTTATTTGCTCCAGTACAAATAACTCTCTCTTATTCAATTATTTCTTTTTTCTATCTTTTTTATTTTCTCTGTTTCTTTCTCTCTCTCTCTCTCTCTCTCTCTCTCTCTCTCTCTCTCTCTCTCTCTCTGTTGTCTTTGTTTCATTACTCTTTGTTACTCTCTCTCTCTCTCTCTCTCTCTCTCTCTCTCTCTCTCTCTCTCTCTCTCTCTCTCCTCCTCATCAATTATCTTCCTCTTTCTCCTCTTCTTTTCTTCTCACTCTTTCTCTTCGTATCTTTATTATATCAAGTCTTTCTCAATATATGTTTTATCCTATCTTTATTCTCTCTCTCTCTCTCTCTCTCTCTCTCTCTCTCACACACACACACACACACATTTCTTCACCTCTTTCTTACACACACATTTCTCTATTTTCCCATCCATGCCTCTCTCTCTCTCTCTCCCTCTCTCTCTCTCTCTTCCAGCCTCCCCCAGCTTCCCAAGAGAACAGTTAAGGAAGGGCTCACAATAAAGTATTAGGGCATCTTTTAGCCCTTGACTCTCAATACAACACTAACACATCCTTATGCCAACAATGGTACTCTTGGAAAGACTGATAAACATTTGACTCCTATTTCTTTCTCCTCGTTGGGATGGTGGTGGTGGTGGTGGTGGTGGTGGTGGTGGTGGTGGTATATATATAATACACGTATATACAAAGTTTTTTTTTTTTTCGTGTGTGTGTGTGTGGATGGGTTATGTGTAAGGATGAGAAATTATGCAAGTAATGACTCACTCACTCATTCACTTACTCACTCGTTTGATCACACACACACACACACACACACACACACACACACACACACACACGTAGTCAAAAGAGGGTCGGGATCACCTTTTCATGAGTAGATGTCGAAAGCAAAG
>NC_059258.1:5090070-5095070 GCF_017591435.1 Portunus trituberculatus
GACGAATCATTAACACAACTCATTGTGTTCTGGCAGAGCAAGTGTTTCCTGAAACACTTCATGCCATTAACTCACTGCGCCGAGGCTTTCCTGCCGCGCCACACAAGACACTGTCACAAAGGGAGTGCCTGAGAGGAGGGATAGTGCCCACGAAGGCTATACAGTACATGTTTTCATAAGGCTCGCCCATGCAGACAGTGCCGCGTGCCAGAGCAGTGCCTCAAGGAGAGTGCCTATAGTGGAGTGGAGCACCAAGGGCCGCGGCGTCCGCAACAGCAGCAGCAGCTGCTGGTCCTCAGCCACACGCAACTCTCTGCAGCGCCTTTCAAAAAGTTACCAAATTAAATCTAACATAAGAAAAATGAAAAAAAAAAAAAACTCATGCTACAAAATCAAGTGAACACAATAAACAAATAACAGAACAAACCTTTGTGTGTGTGTGTGTGTGTGTGTGTGTGTGTGTGTGTGTGTGTGTGTGTGTGTGTGTGTGTGTGTGTGTGTGTGTGTGTGTGTGTGTGTGTGTGTGTGTGTGTATCCTCCCAGAGGAAAGGGCACACATCCATGGGAGGGGGGACGGGAGGGGAAGTGCCCTTGGGAAGGGGGTGTGACCTGTTCCTGGTGAGGGCGAGGGTGCGTGACCTCTTCTGGGAGGTGCCAGTGACCTAGCAGGGCGGGGGGCATAAAAATCTCCGCCCTGGGGATCAGAGGGGGGCAGGGGGCGGCGATGCAGCTCGTTAGCACCACACAGGCACACCACAGGCACGTGGGGCGAGAGGGGAAGGTGGGAGGAGGAGGCGGCGAGTGTGTCACGCTAGGGAGGCACCACACCCACGCACGGCAGGGGAGGACACACCGCGGCCCAGGAAGCAGCAGCACCAAGGATGAGGCAGGGCAATACACGGCACCTCTGCGGAGCAAGGAACGACAGGGAACGCCGATACAAGGCTATGAAACAAGGGAACCTGTCAAATCCCCCAATAGCAGCAGCAGCAGCAACAGCAGCAAAGGACGGTCCTTCGTCGGCAGCTATGTTCAGTGTCGCACTTCTGAACCTCGTCCAGCTGCAGCAGCAGCAGCAGCAGCAGCAGTAGGATAAGAGTCCCGTCGTCGGTAGCTGTGTTGAGCGTCGCCCCTCTTCCGGAGCAGCAGCAGCATCGGGGCGGGTCGGGGCGGTCGGGGCTGGGTGGGTGCTGGCGGGGCGTTTTAATCAAATAGTCTTGGGAGCGTCGCCAGGGAGCAGCCTGGCTAAATTATGCACACGGGAACTTCTTGGCGGGCCACGGGTCCTGGCGGCTCGTGGCGGCTCCTGGCGGGTCCACGGGGCTCCTCGGGGCAGAGTGATCCATTGGACTGCGACGCAACATTCATCAGCCAATGGGCGCCTTCGCTGCGCTTCCCATGAATCTTGGTTGGCCAATTAGCGTCACGTCTCGGGAGGACGGCCAATCCAGGGCGTGGGCGCCGCGGCAGGAGGCGAGTACCAGGGCAGACTTGTCGCGGCGCCCCGCGCGGGGACACCAATTTCTCCAGCGTAACAAATTTTTAATCCGATTTCTGTCGCGCTAATCGGGCAGTCCTGAGAGGAATTGAGTTAAGGGTCGTTAGCGTCAATTGGCAGGTGGGTGACAGGGCTCGCCGAGGGCCCGCCGCCCCCTGCTGCACCCCTGCCGCCCTCACCAACCCCACCCGCCCCTCCCGCCCGCCGGCAGCAGACAGCATGCTGCGTTTTTGCCCGCTCTGATTACGACAGATTCACGGCGCGGTGGCCCGCCAGAATAAAACTATGACATTGACAAGACACCGCCACTTAAACACAAATTACCGGTGATTTCTGGCCGGTGTCGCCGCGGCGGAACACGGCGACAAGACACCGCTGCTCAAAGCGTAATTACCGCCCACTTTTCAACACTCTGTCGCTCACACCATAATATGTATTTGTCCACCGCCGTCCGACACCCGCCACGCCGCCACCGCCGCGGACAAGGCCGGGCCGTGTTCGCCGCCCCGCCCAGGGACGCAGGGTAACACGACGACGCTGGCTGCACGCTGCTCACCACCACCACCGCTCAGTGACCGCCAACTGCCCCTTCTACACACTATACGGCCATGCCACGCCGTGGCAAGACAGGGGCGCCCGTGCCACACCGATAACACGGGCGTCATTGCAGGGCGGCACTGCAGAGGGCTATAGTTGAGTGGCACTGCACGGCACCAATGTACAACGGCAATGTAGGGCACCAATGTAGAGCGGCACTATATGTATAGAGCACCATAGTAGAGTGGTACTGTACATATAGGGCACCAATGTAGAGCGACACTCTACTTAATATAGGGCACCGATGTAGAGCGGCACTGTTCCCATATAGGGCACTATAGTACAGCGGCGGTGTAGTGCGGCACCATAGGGCGTCAGCGTAGGGCGGCAATCTACAGATAACATTACATGTGCATGCCCTGTTGACCTCACACGCGGAGGCTGCCATGGCGGAGGCGCTGACGGAGATGATAACTTTTACTGTGTGTGTGTGTGTGTGTGTGTGTGTGTGCGTGTGATATGGATGGATGGACACACACACACACACACACACACACACACACACACACACACACACACACACACACACACACACACACACACACACACACACACACACCATACAGGCAGCAAGACAGATCAATAAGCCATCACCACCTGCCACCGCCGCCGCCATGTCTTATGAATGGGTACACGGCTTCATGTCTCTTAAGGCCTCACCTCAAACTGTATGTCTCTCCTCACATTTCACTACAACACCACAACACAACACCACGACCCAGCCATCCTTACCTGTCCTTATCTTTCATGCTGATATAATGACCTTCACATAACCTAAACTATAATACATATATATATATATATATATATATATATATATATATATATATATATATATATATATATATATATATATATATATATATATATATATATATATATATATATATATATATATATATATATATATATATATATATATATATATATATATATATATATATATATATATATATATATATATATATATATATATATATATATATATATATATATATATATATATATATATATATATATATATATATATATATATTATAATTCATATGACTACATTTCGCTGCAACACCATAACACCACAACACCAGAACACCGCAACACAGTAATCCCTTCCTTCTTATCTTCCATCACCTTTCATCCTGATGTAACTTACCAAGCCTAACCAAGATAACTTCGTACAATATGTAATTAATTTATCTTTAGATATGTAATTCATTCAGACTCTATGTCAAAACTTACATCACCACAGCACCATTAGCACACCACCACCACACGTGCTGACCTGACCCTCACCGCATCGCTCACAATACCCTGATCTAACCTAACCTGCACATGACCCAATCTAACCTAAGATAACACAACCAAACCTTGTGTTTACACCAACATTACAAACTCAACACCACAACACCTTACGTACACCAGGTAGCTGTCCCTAATCCTGTCCCTTAACCGCCCCCCCCCTCTTCTTTGCCTCTACATTACTTAATCTCACGTTACCGATAATTAAATAATATAACTTAATTGAAACCGAACCGAATACAATGCAAGCTATTCTAACCTATCCAAACCTGATCTGACCTTACCCAATGTAACCAAACCTTCCTCACACTGACAGAACCCAACCAAACCTTCCTCACACTGACAGAACCCAACCAAACCTTCCTCACACTGACAGAACCTAACCAAACCTTCCTCACACTGACAGAACCTAACCAAACCTTCCTCACACTGACAGAACCTAACCAAACCTTCCTCACACTGACAGAACCTAACCAAACCTTCCTCACACTGACAGAACCTAACCAAACCTTCCTCACACTGACAGAACCCAACCAAACCTTCCTCACACTGACATAACCCAACCAAACCTTCCTCACGCTAACGGGAAGTCACAAATCCTTCCTTATCCTTTCTAATCCTCTCAACATTAACCAAACCTACAACATACCCTACTACATAATTCTCTCCCTCCCTCCTTCCCTCCCTCCCTCTCTCCCGCCCTTCACAATACAAAAGACTCAGTGACACCTCTTCCCTCCCAGCCCCTCAGCCCCTCCCCTCCGCCCTCCCCTCGCCCTCTCCCTCCCTTTACAATGAACAGTGACACAGATACTTCCAAATGCACGAACGGAAGGATAATTTCTAAAGCATACAGGAAAAGTTGTCTCTCTCTCTCTCTCTCTCTCTCTCATACTTCAAATAATGGAGTGATGCTTAGAAGATGAAGTATGCCAAATGTTAAACTCTCCCTCTCTCTCCCTCTCCCTCTCTCTCCCTCCCGACTCCCTAACAACAAAAGGAGCACACTTCACTACAGCCTGGTGGTGAAGGGTGCCAATCCTGTGCCAGCTGTTGTAATAGGGCCAAGGGTTGTAAAGTGCCCTCCTCTCCCTCTCCCTCTCCCTCTCCCTCTCCATCTCCCTCCCGTTATATCTCTCCTTCGCATACCAATAGTTTATTTTGTCTATTTGTCTGTCTGTATATATTTGTTTATCTCTCCATCTATATGTTTGCCTGTCAATTTGTTTATCTATCTGTCTATCTGTGTATCTATCTGTCTGTCTGTCTGTCTGTCTGTCTGTCTGTCTATTTACATTTCTTTCTAATTATCTATCTATCTATCTGTCTAAATGTATTATCTATCTAGGTATCTGTTTTGCTACCCATCTCTCTCTCTCTCTCTCTCTCTCTCTCTCTCTCTCTCTCTCTCTCTCTTCTTATCTTACAAGTCTTGATATTCCTCGTTAGTGCCACGCCCACCCCACGCTTCCCCTCCCCACGCCTCTCAGTCTGTCCCTCAACCACCCCCGAGGCACGCCGCCCCCTGGGACAGCCTGGGAGAGCTTGGGAGAGTGGGAGAGCCTTGTGTGCATAATCATTTCCTAGTCTTGAAATTGTCTCTTTG
>NC_059258.1:5120070-5147570 GCF_017591435.1 Portunus trituberculatus
TATTCCAAGTTTTCCTGTGCATGCAAACAGCGTATTCTGCTTGATTTTACTTTATCATTTCATCAAGTTTAGCATTCATTATTAATTTTTAGAACAGTAAAACAAAGTACTTTTTTCTATGGCGTAATAATGAGACCAGTAGTAGCCTGTTACGGCTTACTGTGAATTCTTGTTTATCTTTAAATAAACTATTCACATATACTGTAAGCAATCATCAATGGAGATAAGGATTATCCTTGTGAAACTGCTAAACATACATTCCTTTAAAAACGAAGGAGAACCGTCGAAATAGCATACAATAGTTAGGTTTGCCATTTAACCTACCAACAGGCATGATGGCTTCTTGCTTCTTTATTTTCTCACGTTCAAAGTTAATTGATCTAAGTTTTGCATCTGGCTTCTGAGATGTATAGGAATGTGCAATTTTCAATATTATCTTCCATGTTTAACATTCCCCTTTTTAACCAAAAGATACACATTCCCCTGTACACCTGAGATACGTTTACATGTGTTATTTATACATCTTACAAGGCATCTTATCACATACAGGAGAAGAAAGGAGCGCTGGAACAAAATTAAGTGTTGTGGACAAGACTACTGTTGTAAGATATAAACTGGCCACATAGAGCAACGGTAATGCTCACCTGGCAAGCTCCCTTGTACTGCATAATATATGGTATACGAGACCTCACAACAGACTCACCGATCGGGAAAAAAAAAAAAAAAAACAGAGACGATGGTCAAGAACACCAAGTACACGGTGGAACTTCGGAAACCACAGATTTCACCAACACAGCTTCCGACCATGAACCCTGGGACACGATCACAATCTTCACAACCACAGGCACACGACAACCGGTCATATTTTTTTTTTTTTTTTACGTAGGAAGAGGGCCAGCCAAGGGCAAAAAAAAAAAAAAAAAAGAAAGTTAGAAAAAAGCCCACTTGAGCGCTGGCTCTCCAAAGAGTACAAAAGTGCCAAAACCGTCAGCCAGAATTAGGGGAGCAAATGCCTCGATACCTCCCTCTTAAAAGAAGACAAGTTGTAGGAATTCGGAAATACAGATGCAGGGAGGGAGTTCCAGAGTTTACCAGTGAAAGGGATGAATGATTGAGCGTACTGGTTAACTCTTGCATTAGAGAGTTGGACAGAATAGGGATGAGAGGAAGAAGAAAGCCTTGTGCAGCGTGGCCGCAGGAGGAGGAGGCATGCAGTTAGCAAGATCAGTAGAACAGTTACCATGAAAATAGCGATAAAATATAGAAAGGGATGCAACATTTCGGCGGTGAGAAAGAGACTGAAGACAGTCAGAGGAGGGGAGTTGATGAGACGAAGAGCTTTCGATTCCACCCTATCAAGCAAAGCTGTGTGACTGGTATCCCCCAAACATGCGAAGAGTACTCCATACAGGGACGGATAAAGCCCTTATACAGAGTAAGCAGTTGGAGGGCGAGAAAAACCATGACCATCCATTGCCCAACATCACCTCGGCAATGTTGTCCAATAACAATGAATGAACCTAACAAACCCTCAACTACATGAATCCCCAGTTACAATAATCACACAACTAATGAATGTAAAGTGAAGAAGAAAAGCCTCCCTTTATGTTTATCAGTACAGTAAGTCCTCGTTATACGGTACATATGCGTTCCTGAAAACCTTACCGCAAATCGAAATTACCGTATACCGTATAACATGTAATAATAGGGAATGCGTTCCAGCACGTCAAAAGTCACCCCTACAGAAATTAAAATACATGAAAATAGTCATAAAAAAAAAAAAAAAATGTAAAGTACTGCGCAAAAGAAATGAAATGTTTTTATTTACCTTTCACTCGCCATGTATGCTATCAGATGATGTCCCTCCTGAAGCTAAGGGACAGTAGGGATTTCAGCCCTTACTTATCTTCTGCTGAGTAGGGCAGACGGGGGTAAGACGTCGTCGTCTGCACTGTCGGAAGCAGATGTGGAAGGGCCAGCTGTAGCAGAGTCGGCACGTTTCACTGGTTTGAAGAAAGAGGATATGGCCAGCTGTAGAACCGTCGGCAGCGGATATGGAACGGCCAGCTGTAGCAGGGTCGGCATGTCTGGCAGGCTTGAATAACGAGTACATGGAGGACTGTGTTTTATCTTTTTTTCATCATAGATATCTTGATAAATCTTGACACTTTTCTCTACGTCATGAGCCACTTTGCTACTCCTGGCAGGATTTGGGTCACGTTCCTTCAGCGTTTCCAGAGCTTTTTTGATACCACCGAGACATTCTCTATGAGATTTTAAGGTCCAGGATACGCACAGGTTCTTCTTCCTCGTCTCCCTCTTTATCTGCCTCCTGTGATGCCTTGTCTAGCTCTATAAGTTCATCATTTGAGAAAGGTTCAGCATGACTTTCCAAAAGATCTTGAACATCATCGAAGCCACCCCTATGGCGCATATTTACTGTCATTTCTGATCGCACCGATGTCGTCTTCAGCGAGGCCTGGGAAGTCATGCGTGCATGCTGGCCATACTTTATTCCACGCCAAGTTCACGGAAGACGTCTTCACTTCGTCCCAAGATGACTTGATGTTATCCGAGGCATGCTTGATGTTATACGACTTCCACCATTCTCTGATAGTGGGCTTGCCAGGCCATCTGTGCCCTTTATCAATTGCTGCATGGTTCGCCGCTGGTAGTAGGCTTTAAATGTTTGCCATAATTAATATGACTATATTTGTGCTTACAATAGACCCTTTAATATTCCATTTATTCATCTAATTAGTAATGCATGTAAGTAATATGTAATGCAGTTAAAAAAGGGGGGAGGGGGAGACAACAAGTTCCAAGGGTGGTCAAATTAAAGTCAATACTGTGCGTGGCGGGAAGGTGTGGCGTGGATGACGTCATCACCCTCGCTCCCCCGCACTGGGCCCTCTCGAGGGTAGTATGTAATTTCCAAATAGCGTAACTGGGAATTTACCGGATAAAGAACTACCGTTTAACGAAGACTTCCTGTACTTGTGGCTGGATGAAATCGGTGGTGCTGCTGCTACTGCTGTGTACTCAACCTTACTAGACACAATGTAGACTAACATAAAATAAATTAATGTGAAATGAATAATAATATTACATTTAGTCATGTGTTAACAGGTTAGCTGTGATGTGTTAAAATTCCTTCACAACACACACACACACACACACACACACACACACACACACACATGTACTCCTGTGTGAAGGATAAATTAAAGCACTTGTAGAAAACTATGTTTTCTTAATGATATTCACAAGTTCATGTATTTAAATTGAACAAGATTAGTGTGAGATTTCAGCATGAGTAGCAGCAGAAGGGTGTGGTGTTGTGGTATAATAGCAGGTGAAGGCAGCACAGCACTAGATTAGCAGCATGGTAGGTGGGAGTGGCAGAGGTGGTAGCTGGAAAGTGCCCAGCTAACTGCTGCCTATAGGTACTGCTGTCTGGGAGGCTCCAGCTTCACCCTGACCGGCCCATCCACTCCCACAGCTGATGTCGATCCTCTCAACACCACTGGCAGCTCCCTTGGCCCGGAAGGTTTCTTTGGTATAGCATTTGGGTATTCTGCAGAGCAAGGAGGCAGGATCAGTGATCTGTAGGGTAGAGTCAACTTGGTGTATTCTGCATGTGTTATTCACCAGAGTCAAATGCTGGTCACCCAGCCAGCCTTTCCTCAACGGAGAGAGCTCAGAGCTGACCGATCTTTGGGTAGAACCAAGACCATATCACACACCACACACACTGGGATAGCAAGGCCACAACCCCTCGAGTTACATCCCGCACACATTAAGAGGTTCACTCATTTCCCTTGCCGCTCCTGGGACTCAAGCCCTGGGCCCTCCCGGTTATGAGCTGTGCCTGTTAACCACTACACTATGCAGTGTGTGTTCATGTTACCTGCAGGTCACCCAGGCAGCCTTCCCCATTACAGAGCAAGCTCAGAGCTCACAGACCAATTTTTGGATAGGACTCAGACCACATCACACTTCACACATCGGAAAAGCGAGGCCACAACCCCTCAAATTATATCCCATACCTACTTGCTGCTAGGTGAACAGGGATTACATATTAAGAGGCTTGCCCATATGCCTCGCTGCACCTGGGATTCGAACCTGGGCCTTCTTGGTTGTGAGCCAAGTGTGATAACCACTACACTACATGGTGTGTGTGTGTGTGTGTGTGTGTGTGTGTGTGTGTGTGTGTGTAATTCACCTTGGTCACCTCCTGGTCACCCAGCCAGTCTTCCCCATTACGGAGCGAGCTCAGAGCTCATAGACCGATCTTCGGGTAGGACTGAGACCACACCACACTCCACACACCGGGAAAGCGAGGCCACAACCCCTCGAGTTACATCCCGTACCTATTTACTGCTAGGTGAACACACCCCACACATTAAGAGGCTTGCCCATTTGCCTCGCTGCTCCGGGACTCAAACCCAGCCCTCTCGATTGTGAGTCAAGCGTGCTAACCACTACACTACGTGGTGTGTGATTCACTGTTTGATCTGCTGCAGTCTCTGACGAGACAGCCAGACGTTACCCTACGGAATGAGCTCAGAGCTCATTATTTCCGATCTTGGGATAGGCCTGAGACCAGGCACACACCACACACCGGGACAACAAGGTCACAACTTCTCGATTTATATCCCGTACCTACTCACTGCTAGGTGAACAGGGGCTACACGTGAAAGGAGACACACCCAAATATCTCCACCCGGCCGGGGAATCGAACCCCGGTCCTCTGGCTTGTGAAGCCAGCGCTCTAACCACTGAGCTACCGGGCCGTGTGTGTGTGTGTGTGTGTGTGTGTGTGTGTGTGTGTGTGTGTGTGTGTGTGTGTGTGTGTGTGTGTGTGTGTGTTGTCATGTTTATAAACAAAATAATTTTTCTCTTTACAACTATAGTCTGTCTACTCTAAAGTGGCTCCTGGGTCTCAGTTTCAATGGTGTCCCATAGAATGGGTGGTTGTCAGATCTTGAGGAAAGCCGTGAGGTCTCCTTGCATTAAGTACATTGATCAATAGAAAACAAGTATTATTCACATCAAATCAATTACATTATTAATAAGTTACAATATGTTTTAAATCCAGGAGCCACTTCAGAGTAGACAGACTATAGTAAGGAGAACCTTGCAGTTACTTAGTCAATACAGCATCCTAGTCATCCCATGTTTGCAAACCTACCAGCTCACTAACCCTTTACCATGAATACCTCCCACACCTATCCATTGCTCCATACCCACAACTCCCACCTCCTCCCTCACCCATCACCAAACTTAGTAACCTTAACCTCCCTGACCACTGAAGCTCACCCTCACCATCTCCTTCAGCTGTCATTCATCCCCTCCCTTCCCACCACACACACACACACTCACTATAGTCCTGGGCCACTTGAGAGAAGGGAGAGAGACTGGCTCCTGAGCTGACACTCTTATGGATGGGTCTCCACGGGGCAGCAGCAGGGACGGAGGTGACACAGGAGAAGCCATTAGTCTTTCCTGTGGCCTCTACCTCGCTTGCCTCAGCCTGGCTGCTGCTACGTTGGCTCAGGTAAGACTTGAAGTTGGCTGCCATAGACCGAGAGTTTATCCTCAACTTGCCAAAAGCCTTGGCCAGGGGCTTGGGGGAGGCCAAGGCGGTTGTGGGCACCTCTACAGACTCATCCCACCCTTCATAGAAGGTGGATTTGGGAGAGGCTGGAGCCACTTGCCTTCCACCACTCCCTCCACTCCGCCACCTTCTGAAGATGTTTGGTGCGGAGAACTTGTGGAAGATTCCTTCTTCATCTGAGGAGTCTGACGAACTGCAGCCCACCACTGTCTCTTCCCCAGTTAGCAGCTCCCCATCACCACCCAGCTGTCTCTGCGGTGTGGCGACTGTGGCAACAGGGAAGGCTCGTTGTCCAGAGACAGCTGAGTCAGGCAGAGGCTTGGGTGGAGGCAGGTGTGTGTAGTGTGGGTGGAGGGGTGGAGGGCTGCAGGGAGGCATAGGCTCAGGCGGAGAGTCCAGAAACTCAAATGCAGCAGCTGTCTTGGCAGGGACGGTTGGTGGCGGAGGCTCTTCATCCCTCTTCGTCTCAACCTGATGACAAACTCTATTTACTGACCAGCCACCAAGAATATCGGGCTAAACTCTAACAAGTGTGGGTGTGCATCTAGTCATAATGAGAATTGTTTTCTTTTGTCTAGAGAAGGTCCTCTGCTCATATAATTGACCCAAACAAGAACAATTTTTCACTGATCTATCTATATACTGACTGACCTTTAGCAAGCTTGGTCTATCCTGTAACAAGTGTGTGTGTGTGTGTGTGTGTGTGTGTGTGTGTGTGTGTGTGTGTGTGTGTGTGTGTGTGTGTGTGTGTGTGTGTCATCATCATTACTGCCTTCTTCCTCTACTATACATCCCAAAACAATATTATTTCCTTCATTTATCATTCTCTCTCTCTATACTATCTGGGTAGCAATTACAGGGGATGGCCAAGACAAGGCACAGCACTGCACTGTACACACACACACACACACACACACACACACACACCCCAGTAGTAACAACAACAAAAACAACAATAATAATAACAGTAATAAAACAAACAAATAAATAAAGTAACAATAATAATAATAATAATAATAATAATAATAATAATAATAATAATAATAATAATAATAATAATAATAATAACAATAACATTCTCATTATTTCTCCACCTGACTAACAATCACACATGGAATAACCCACACAAACTACCACATTAACATACTACTACTACTACTACTACTACTACTACTACTACTGATGATTTGTTTGTATCTCACCTGCTTGATTGTGCGAGTGTTGTGTTGAGAGGCATCTCTAGCAATGGATAAACCTGCGGAAAGACAATAATGCAAAGCTTTACTTACACACACTTAACTCAATAACAAGGATATCAAAGAATGAAAGTCTTTTTGGCAGATAGAAGCACATATGACAGTAATAAGCATACACTAACAAATATGAAAACATATCAAAAGCCAATGTGGGAAAAAAAAAAAAAAAAAAAAAAAAAAAAAAGCAGATGGAGAAGCAGACACAACACTAACTCACTCCACAACAAAAACAGAACCAGAAGACAACAGGGACAAATATACATAACTTACATCATAGTTTTACCAGACAAACAAACAGACAATAAATCACACAGCAGATAGACACAAAAAATAGACCCCCCAAAACACCACACCTTCAGCATAGACACCACTACACCAAAGAACACACCACACAGACAAAACAGACAGACAAACTACATACACCACTGCTGCTGCTGATGTGAGCCAAGTGAGGGGTCAGAGGCACCACTGAGACGCCCTGTGCCAATGAAAGAGGTCCGCTTGACCCTTGGTGGTGCCAGGGGTGTATCACATGCTTCCCTCTCCTCCCTGCACAGAGCCAAGTCTGCCCTGCCCTGCCGTAGTGGAATGCACTTGTCCCCTGCCGCAAAACAATGGGAGTGAGGCAAAGAAGGACGGTCTACTAACTGGTCTCTTTTATCTAAGAGTGCTACTAGGCTAAGAGAGAGAGAGAGAGAGAGAGAGAGAGAGAGAGAGAGAGAGAGAGAGAGAGAGAGAGAGAGAGAGAGAGAGAGAGAGAGAGAGAGAGAGAGAGAGAGAGAGAGAGAATCTTGGTGCTGGAGTATGTCAATGGAAAGATATGAAAACATACACACACACACACACACACACACACACACACACACACACACACACACACACACACACACACACACACACACACACACACACACAGTGTAGAAAGAACTAGCAAGTCCTATATACATCATAAAATGCTCAATAGAAAATGGAACAGTACCAGTAGAATGGAAAAGAGCTGAGGTGGTTCCCATATATCAGAAAGGAAGGAAGGAAGAACCTTTAAATTACAGACCGGTATCACTAACTAGTGTAATATGCAAGATGTGTGAAAGAATAATAAAGAAACAATGGATCGAGTTCCTTGAAGACAACAAATTATTATCAAATAGCCAATTTGGTTTTAGAAAAGGTCGGTCGTGTGTAACAAATTTACTGAGTTTCTACTCTAGAATAGTTGATAGAGTACAAGAGAGAGATTGACTGTATTTATTTGGATTTAAAAAAGGCATTTGATAAAGTGCCACATGCAAGATTACTATGGAAGTTAGAGGAGAAGGGTGGCTTAAAAGGAAGCACATTGAGATGGATGGAAAATTATTTGAGGGGGAGAGAATTAAGGACGGTAGTTAAAGATATGAAGTCCAAGTGGAGAGCAGTAGAAAGCGGAGTACCACAGGGGTCAGTACTGGCACCAATACTTTTCTCATATATATAAATGACATGCCAGAGGAGTGAACAGCTACATAAATCTGTTTGCGGACGATGCGAAACTGTGCAGAGTTATAAAGCAAAAGAGGATTGTGAAATACTGCAGGAAGACCTAAATAAGATCTGGAAATGGAGTAAAAAGTGGAGATGGAATTCAATGTGGACAAAAGCCATGTCATGGAAATGGGAAAGAGTGAAAGACGACCAGTGGGAATCTATAAGATGGGAGATGGAGTAGAACTGGAGAAAGTAAAAAAGGAAAAGGACTTGGGAGTGACGATGGAAGAAAACAATCAACCAGTAAGCCATATTGATAGAATTTTCAGAGAGACATATAATTTGCTAAGGAATATTGGATTAGCATTTCACTACATGGACAAAGAAATGATGAAGAAATTGATAAGTACTATAATAAGACCCAGATTGGAATATGCAGGAGTTGTGTGGACCCCCATAAAAGAAACACATAAGGAAGTTGGAGAGACTACAAAAAATGGCTACAAGAATGGTTCCAGAATTTGAAGGGATGACATATGAGGAGAGACTAAAGGCTATGGATCTACCAACCCTGGAACAGAGAAGGAAGAGAGGGGATCTGATACAAGTTTATAAATTGATTAACTGAATGGACCAAGTGGATAATGAGAAACTGATCATGACAGAAGAATATGACATTCAAAGCACAAGATCGCATAGTAAAAAACTGAGGAAGGGAAGATGTCGGACAGATGTTAAAAAATATAGTTTCCCGCAAAGATGTGTTGAGACTTGGAACAGTTTGAGTGAGGAAGTGGTGTCAGCAAAGAGTGTGCATAGCTTTAAAGAAAAACTGGATAGGTGTAGATATGGAGACAGGCCACACGAGCATAAAGCCCAGGCCTTGTGAAACTACAACTAGGTAAATACACACACACAAACACACACTGCATAATGTAGTGGTTAGCACAATCAGCTCACAACTGAAAAGGCCCGGGTTTGAGTCCTAGGCGTAGTGAGGCAAATGGGCAAACTTCTTAATGTGTAGCCTCTGTTCACCTAGCAGTAAGTAGGTATGGGACATAACTCTAGGGATTGTGGCCTTGCTCTCCCCATGTGTGGAGTGTGTTGTGTTCTTAGTCCGACCTGAAGATTGGTCTATGAGCTCTGAGCTCGCTCCATAATGGGGAAGGTTGGCTGGATGACCAGTAGACAACCGTGGTGAATTACACATACACATATCCCATAAATTTCTTTAAATTTTCAATGTAAACTACTACCACTTGTCAGTATAAGTCTCACCCCAACTTTACAATATAATATCATTAATATGTATATTCTGTCTCTCATGGCTGCTACTTTAACAAATATTAATATCATTATTACTATTACTATTACTACTATGGCACAAACATACTCACCAACATAAGTGTGGTCCACCGCCACCCCTGCTTCCTGGCAGTGTGGGTGTGGAAAGCGGCTCCTGACAGCAGGCAGTAGCTTGGTGTGAGGTACCACACTGCCCTTGCCTCCTACTGCTGTGTTCCGGGGCTGAGCCAGGCTGTAGTGGGGAGGTTGCACCACTACTGGTGGCTCCTGTACTGAGGCAATGGTCTCAGAGGGAGGCATATTGCAGTGGGGTGGGCAGACAGGCACAGTGGGCAAGGCACAACTGTAGGGCAGCAATGGTTTACCCCACAGGCTACTTGGTGGAAGGGAGCCATTCTGCTGTGATGTGTCTGGCTGGGTGGGGCACAGCTGCCCCATCAGTCCCACTGCTCCTCGGTCTGTGCCCTGTGAAGGGGACAGCTGCTGCGAGGCTCCACTACACTGCAGTTCTGGGGCATTGGGGACCTCTGGTGCATGCCACAGGGAAGATAGGCTACTGATGCCACTTCCACTGCCACTACCCTTGGAAGGGCCGTCCTCTTCTGGGTGGCCAGGCTTCCCTAGGCCAGCTACCAGCGAGTGCAGCTCCTCCAGCTTCTCCCGGAACAGCACTTCCTTACTGCTGCTCCCACTGTACAGATCCAGGTTGGCCCAGAAGTCTTCAGCTGGTGAGGCAAAGGGCCCCTCCTGCTCCTGGCTGTGGCTACTGGGACTGCTGGGGCTGTGGCCACTGCTACGAGTCAGCTGTGGCATGCTATCAAACCAGATGGTCTCATACTTGTGGGCACCAGGAGGGAGAGCAGGAGGGGGGAGCTGGCCAGACTGGGACTCTAAGGGGGCAGCCTCCCCCCTAAGCAGGTGGTTGACAGCCTGGCGGTAGCTGTTGCGCCGCTCTCTTGTGCGTAGTCCCTGCGGTGCCACAGCCACCCTGCTAGCCACCTCCTTCACATCAGCACCATCACTCCCTTGCTGCAGGTACTCCCTGCATGCCTGGAACACCTGCTGGGCCACCACATCCAGGTTCCGTCGCCACACCCCTCCATCTCTCTAGTGCTCCCCTGATGCTGCTGCTGCTGCTGGTCACCACTGTTCCCACTAGTCACCAGCTGATAGTTCACAGTTTCAAACACCTCATCCACACTGGCACTGGACTCCCCAAAGTCCATCACTTCGTAGTCTCCTGACCCCTCTGTGTTGGGTGAAGTCAGGTTGCTGCTACAGTCTGAGGCTGCTGGGTTGAACAAGAGTCTGGGGACAGCCGCTCCAGATGCCACAGAGCCACACTCTGCCTTAGAGAGCCTCAAGTTATCATACATGGCTGCCTTGGCCTCCTCTGCTGAGCTGGATACTTCAGGATCCTCCAATCTGCCCAGACTCTGATCGCTCAGAGAGCAGTTTGCATACTCTCGCAGGGGCCGACCCTCCAGTGTGGCCCTCTTGGCTGGTAGAGGCACATACAGGCACCGCTGAGGCTGCTGCACCAGCCTGGCATTCACATAGTCCTTCACAGCAATTGAATCCTGGCAGTCTGTGGGGAGAGACTGCACTGGGATGGCAGAGGTGGTAGTGGTGGTGGTAGCGGTGGCAATGGCGGTGGCGGTGGCGGTGGCAGTGGTGGTGTCGGTGGCGATGGCAATGGTTGTGGTGGCGGTGGTGGTAGGAGCAGTGATGATGGTGGTGGTGGCAGCATTGGTGGTTCCTGGCTGCTTGGCAAAGAGAGGGTGGCCTTGGTTGGATTGGCATGAGGGAACCTGCATCTCCCTTGAACTACTAAAGTTGTGGATTACTGGTGGTGTTGTGGGTGATGTGGTGGTGATAGTGGTGGTGGAGGAGTTTGTGGTGGTGATATTGGTGAGTGTGGTGGTGGTGGTGGTGGTTGTGGTGGTTGTTGTGGAGGTGATGGTAGCAGAGGCAGTGGAGGCATCTGTGATGTAAGGGGTGATGGTGGTGGTTAGAGTGAGGGCAGCTACAGGTGTAGCATATAAAGAATTGATGGGTGTGGATGCAGGTGTAGGATGTGAGTGTGCCAGATATGTGGAGGAGGCAGGTGTGACAGGCAGGTGTCTGAGCTGGCAAAGTGAAGTGGAGTTGGTGAATATTTGAGAGGAGGAAGCAATCTGTGATGAAAATGGAAGAGATGAAGAAGAAATTAATTGTGTTTGGGACAGATGGATGGAGGAGGGAGAGGAGATGGAAGATGTGGAGCAGGAAGAAGATGAGAAGGAAGATGGAGAGGAGAAAGGAAGCTGTGAGTTGATAAGAAAATGTGGTTTAATAGCACGCAGTTTCTCCCCAATGAGCCGCTTTGGAGGAATCTGTGGCCGTGTATCACCCCTATCCTCCCTGCTGGCCTGTGATTCAGCCAACAGAGGAGGCACCTGGTACACAGACAGTTTGAAGCCTTCCCGTGGTGATGGCATATCACCCAGGAAGGCCCCACCACCATTACCACCACAACTGTCGTGTCGGGTGGCTGCCACACTGTCCAGACGACAGGGATCTAAACTGAAGTAAGCATTGATGTCTGCCTTCTTCCTGGCCAGCTCTGGGCTTCTGGGGATAGCTATGGCTCGTCCAGCGGCCATCCCTGGTCGCACATAGCGAAACGACTTGCTCTTCTTGACGGGCAGTGCCGGACGCTCATCCAAGCGGGCCAGGAGAGCCAGTGTGGAGCCGTCCTCTGGGGCATTGAGGTGGCTGTCTCCCTGGTGGCCTGAGGGAGAGGAGTGAGCCTGGCTAAAAGAGGCATGGCTGGCATCCGGACTTGCCTCACCACCACCACCACCACCACCATCACTGCCACTGCCCTCCAGCTGGTGGTATTTCTCAATGACTTTGTATGCCTTCTTCGTGGCCAGTGTCTCCTCCGCTCCAAGGCTGCTCTTCCGCTTGATTTTGTGCCCTGCTTCTATGGCAGGGTGGATGCTGAGGGCAGGCCGGGTGGTCACGCTGCTGGCACTGCGGCTTAGCCGGGGTACAGGCTGACCCTCTGCCGGGCAGCACCGCTCAAACATCTCCTTTAGTTGCGCAATGCTTGGCCGCTGACCCAGATCAGTCCTATGGGCAGTGTCACACATCTTGGTAGCAGTGGTGGTGGTGGTTGTCCTGGGCATGGGACTGCAGATCTTGGCTGGGGGTGGGACAGACACCAAGTTGAGGGAGTGCAAGGCTGGGGGTGGCCCAGATACATTCTTGGAGACAACAATTTCATGTGCATCACAAAGGGACAGCTGGTTGATCTGCTGCTTGTGGGTAACATTCTCTGCCTCCTTTTCTTGCTTGGAGCTGACAGTCAGGCATTGAGGGGATGACACTAGGCCCTGCTTGGTGGCCACTGATGGCCCCACAAAGCTAAGGTGTGCCTGGTTAGGGGACAGAGAAGGCACAGTGAAGGCTGTGGGCATGGAGGGGGGCGAAAGAAGCAAGGGCTTTGGTGGAGGGGAGGATTGGCTGTGGGGACAGAGACCACCCTGGGACAAGGGTTGCATCTTGGTGAGTTTGCGCTGTAGTGACAACACAGCACCCGGAGAGCTACTGTGGGTCCTAGGGTTGTCTGTTTGCTGCTTGTCTGTTGTGGAGGGAATGGAAAATTAGTTATCTGTTGATGTGGCAAGTCACTGTTCAATGCAAAGCGCTTCCCCCCCACACATACACAGGCAAATAGAGGTAAACAGACAGACTTTATCTGCAACAAATATACACACAAAGTAAAAACATAAATACAAATCAGGTTATGGTCCATATAAAGAACAACAGTTGTGGTGATGTACCTTGAGAGTGAGTATTGCAAGTGATATTCCCCGTTGTGGTAGAAGCAACAATTGAGATGGTGGAGGATGGTGTCACCTTAGCACTCTCATCTGAAAATAATGTACCTTCCAATAGAAAAAAAATATAAATGTTTATATCAAGTTATCTTAAATTAATAAATTAATAAATAACACTGAGATTCTAACTAGAAATATAACTGACACATCATTCTTCTCCCATATTTCATATCAATTCTGATATTTGGAAAAGGAATCATATACAACTAATCTATACTGTAATAACACACACACACACACACACACACACACCTTGCTTCTCTGGCCTTATGTACAATTCTTCATAGTCACTCTCCTTCTCCCTCAGGATGAGTGGCGTCCCGTCGGTGGCAATGTTCTCATACGGGTGAGCGTCTATCACTTTCAGTCTCTCCTTGAACAGTTCCCTCACAGCACGATGGAGAAGAATGTACTGCTCCTGAGTCTGCACCATCGCCACCCGCTGCCGCCGCATGTCCTTCACCAGCCCAAACAAGTCCAGCTTTTCACTGAGACGCTGTGAATGGAATATTTCTCAGACACTGATGGAAGAGAGAGAGAGAGAGAGAGAGAGAGAGAGAGAGAGAGAGAGAGAGAGAGAGAGAGAGAGAGAGAGAGAGAGAGAGAGAGGAGGGGGGGAGAATTTTAAATATGATGTTGGTTAATACAGTAAACCTCAATGAACTCAAATCTGAATAAGCTGGATATTGGATAAGTTGGACACCTTTAGGAATTTTTTCCAGATCTTTTTAACTCTATCACTATAGCACTGGTAGATATTTCCTGCCCTTTGATTGAGCAATGTTGAGCCACTAGGATGATATACTGGCTAAAACACCCTCACATCATTGGTGTCTGAGCCATTAGACAAGAAATAGCTTGTGTACTTTATCACTGTTTACACTTTACACAGCTGACACAAACATGAGGCAGTGTCTACTTCAGCTTTAATTTGCATTAGAGATGTATTTTTAGTGTGTCTGTGTGTGTGTGTGTGTGTGTGTGTGTGTGTGTGTGTGTGTGTGTGTGTGTAAATGCCTACTTGTGTGCACTATGTATGTAGTATTTATTTACACATGTCACATAAATCATATCAACTGTTAGTGGTAACAGACAAGCAAAATTTGAAGGAAAAAAAAAAAAAAAGTCCCTCAGAAAACTTTAATTTGAAGCTAACTTGAATGTTACTGTATCACCCAATAACTTAGCCTTAGCTTGAAAGAAAATACAAACTTCAAATCTTTTATAGAATGTGATGGTTAAAACTATTTCTTAAAGTGTGGTGCATGATGTAATCTGAATACTTTCAAGTGTGGTGGTCAAAACAACAAAAACTGATCTGCTGCAGTCTGAGCATGTCAACAAAACTGATAACTGAATATCTTGTAATCAGGAAAATAAAATAATATCAATTGTCTACAATGTGGCAGTTAGTCAAGCTTTGAGTAGCCCAATACATGGTCAATGTGAAAAGTAACACAAAGTATATACAAACTTAATTTTCTTAAGTGCGGCAATTAAAGCAAAACTTGCTCTCTATCAAGCCTTGTAGAGGGAAAGGTAATATTATAAGTTTAATTTTCTAAAGTGGTGGTTACAAGTCAACAAGAAAACCCAGTAGTGTCAAAAAATAATAAAAATAAATGGGAAACATCAAGACCACACATATGTAGTGAATGACCTTGTAATGTGGTATGGTGAATATATAAATTATATAAAAAAAAAAAGGCCAGTGTCTCACCCCAGCTCTGAGGAGACCCCACACATAATCAATAGCACAGATGGTCCCAGTGCGTCCACAGCCAGCCGAGCAATGCACCAGTACTGGCAGAGTCTCTGAGGCTTGGCAATCCCTCACCAGCCTCACCATGTCCAGCAGGGGCCGCACTGTCTCCGGCACACCATGATCTGGCCACAGAACATAGTGGAACTGGCAGATGGTGCGCTCCTCTGTGGAGAGAGGGAGATATAGTGAGGGTTTGGTGGTGACGGGGATACAAGGTGGTAATGGGGAGAGGCTGAAGTGAGGAGAAATATGAAGGAAAGAAGAAATATATGTAAATGGTTTGTTCTGAGATGAGAAGCAGGAAGAATCAGGGGAAGAGGATGGAATAGACAGGCTGTGAGAGGAGAAATATGCAGGAAAAAAGGATGTAATGAGAACTATACAGGAAGCAGAGGATGGAATGAGGAGAGAAAAGCAGGAAAACAAGATACAAGGATAAAATAAAGAGAAATACAATAAAAGAAGATAAAGTGATATCTCTATGTCAAGATAAAATTGCAATGTTTAAAAGAGGCCAATGACTTCCAGCAGTAAGTTTGAAGTAGTCACAAAACATTAAGCAACAGTAAGGAAGAGCACGGGAGAAAGGAAAGGGAAGGATGTATCCATTACACACTTAAGAACCCAAAAGAAGGTTTCAACACACTTATCCTTTAATTTTGAGCTACCGTTGTGACTTCCTTTGGGATTTGCAATTGAGTTGTTGTTTTTTTCACCCTTTGTTGACCTTTGCCAATGCCCCTCACACATGGGAAGAAGAAAAAAAAAAAGCACCCACCAGCAGTGCCACTGTCAGTGGTGTACTTAATCTTGAGAGTCCGCACCATGAAGTCCGGGCACACTTGCCGTGCCTTCACAAATGTTACCCTGACGGTGCCAAACTGCCGCTCCTCATTCTGGTTGTTTACCCAGTAGCACTCACACTTATGCTGTGAGGAAGGTAGTACATTCAGTTAAACTTTATTCATACAGAGAAATCATTGTATCTGTTCACTTACTGGCACTCACAGTTACATTGTGGGATACTGTAGACTCAATATCAATCTTTATTTATTAAGGCCAACTCACACTATTCACTACACCCACATCACAGCACATCATGTCGCCTTTCCATCAAAATTGTTCTTGCGTAATGACATGGCAAACCATCATCACATCACTGTCACAGAAAGAATACTTTGGTGTGACATGACAGTGCCGTGCAAATAGCCAATCTTTCTTTGGGGTAATTGCTTCCCAAAAGTAGTGCTTTTCTTAGGAGGATTTATTTCTATCTTCTTTAATAAATAATTCAGCTTGAATTTGACATTCTGAATTATTATAAAAGTTTTGTTTCATCATCTTCCAACTCCTTTGAGAGTTTTTAACTTCTTTTCATCTTGAAGGATCTACAACCACTTCTTTTCAGGATTGAACTTTTCTTCTTCATCCAACAGATGTGCAATTAATGCAAACTTCAACTCAAACCTGTGAGTCACTGCACTACTCGGGAGGAATCTAGACAGAGCGGCTCATGACAGAACAATGACAAGACATGACCACATAGTGACACAGTTGACAGAATGGTGACAGGATGTAACATAACCACATGGAGACATGATGAGGTAGCAGTAGTAGTGTGAATCAGCCCTTAAGAATGGCTACCAGAATAAAAGTGTGTGTGTGTGTGTGTGTGTGTGTGTGTGTGTGTGTGTGTGTGTGTGTGTGTGTGTGTGTGTGTGTGTGTGTGTAATTCACCACCACCATGGTCATCTGCTGGTCACCCAGCCAGTCTTCCCCATTACGGAGCGAGCTCAGAACTCATAGACCGATCTTTGGGTAGGACTGAGACCACAACACACACTCCACACACCGGGAAAGCGAGGCCACAAACCCTCGAGTTACATCCCGTACCTATTTACTACTAGGTGAACAGAGGCTACCCATTAAGAGACTTGTCCATTTGCCTTGCCACTTCCCGGGACTCGAACCCAGAGTTGAGCGTGCTAACTACTACACTATGAGGTGTGTGTGTTTCACTGTTTGATCTCCTGCAGTCTCTGACGAGACAGCCAGACATTACCCTACGGAATGAGCTCAGAGCTCATTATTTCCGATCTTCGGATAGGCCTGAGACCAGGCACACACCACACGCCGGGCAACAAGGTCACAACTCCTCGATTTACATCCCGTACCTACTCACTGCTAGGTGAACAGGGGCTACACGTGAAAGGAGACACACCCAAATATCTCCAACCGGCCAGGGAATCGAACCCCGGTCCTCTGGCTTGTGAAGCCAGCGCTCTAACCACTGAGCTACCGTGTGTGTGTGTTTGTGTGTGTGTGTGTGTGTGTGTGTGTGTGTGTGTGTGTGTGTGTGTGTGTGTGTGTGTGTGTGTGTGTGTGTGTGTGTGTGTGCATTTTATCTGAACAACCCTTTGTTAGATTGCTGGCCCAATACTGTACAGAAGTAGATGGATTATCACTGGGGCTAAGAGTATGAACAATGTGCTCCCTCATTATATCTATTACCAAACAGCCATGACAGGAAAAAAACCTACTATTGACAAACCTGTACACACCATATGGTATCTCCTGACAAACACATTAAGGTTTTTTGCACCATCAGGTTCACACTCACCTTGCCTCCCTCTGTCTCATTGGAGGCCATAATAATGACCTGCACCTCACACTCCACCACCATCCTCCAGAAGTCAGGCACAGTGTGGGCCAGTGGTCCCTGATGGCAACAAACTCCACATTACTAGAGTCACTCATGCCTTCACTGTATCATAACCAATTTTCTCTGATCAATTATCAAATATTTTTCAGTAAATGTCAAATCTCAATCATAATCAAACCTGAAAATAGCAATTGAGATTAAAAATATCAAGATGCGAAGTTAACTTTTTATGATGAAAAAAGCAAACGAGATAAAATCCTTGTCACCTAAACTTTATCAACTATGTAACTTATTAGTTTATACCTAAAGCATCACACAATATATATTACAGTTTATTTAGTAAAACTCCAGGAGTTACAAAAATTTATCCTAGTTCTTTATAATAAATTTGTTCAGTTTTCTGCCCTTAAGATAAATGCATTTTTTTTTTTTCACAACACTTTATTGCAATCCTTTATCCCCATTCTTACTTAAAGCACAATCTGCTGTTAGATGGGAGAACAATTGAAAAAGTTGCATCACCATGCTCCATGTTTGTTATAATGTAAGCACACGGAAGACAGCATTGATTGAGATTTATGCAATTTGATTGAGACATGTGACTCGTGAGTTCTTGGTGGCATAATCCAGATGCAAAATATTGACATGAGATTGATCAAGATTTGCAACTTTATTTTACAGCAACGAGATGCAAATGATTGTTTAACTCAATTACTAGATAGTAACAACAGGAAGATGGAAACGTTCTTTACTTTTTCACATTACATTGAGGCATTTCTTGTAGCGGCACAGCTGTGGGCAAATATAGTCAAGTTTTAGCAAACGCTTGCAAACACCTCTCCAAAGTGTTTGCTTTTGTTTGACCCCATTTGGGAAACACTTTTCAGGCAATCAGTGTTCAGTGTGCAACAACCCCATCAATCCCAGGAAATTATATCACAAAGGAGTTACATTACAAATAAGACTGAATAAAAGACATGTTTTTGGCCATGGATGTGGGTACTATAGATAAAGATTTAAGTTTACTTATTTTTGTGGCATACTGGAGAGAACCAGAATAAAAAATACAGTCTGAAACAAATTAATGAGCTACTGGTAGCTAATGATATGTCTGTCCTGGCTATGAGTGTTGTCTAATTCCATGCTTCTAGTCGTGACTTTGATACAATAGTGGAATTATTTTCCTATTATTAAGTTAATAAAATGATAAAACTGCCACAAATCCTTGTAGCATAGAGTAATAAATTATGGCAAAACACATTATCTGCTCAGTATTGTGATAATTCAAATATCGAGGCACCAGAAAGCCTCAGCCATACATCTACAATGGAACACCTTCAAAAAAAGCCTGCGTGACACGCAGATTAAACCACTGTAGTACATAATATGTCCTGCTACTTTTGAGGAGTGTTGGGTTGGTCTGCCCTTGGTATATACAAATGATGAAGTACAAGAGGGTAGTGGCCTATACTCCTCAACAAGAAATAAATTTCCAACTCTTCAATCTTACTGCCATGTTAATATCTTGATTACAGCCTTCGCTTAGGTGAATGATGTGTACGATGACTTCTCCCAGGGATTGAAATCATGGCCGTCTGGCAGTACCAACGGTGTCCTGTTCACTGTGTTCAGTGCGGACCAAAACGCATTTGCCCTTTCCATGACACTACCAAAAATGCCTTTGGTTTACCTTACACAAATATGATATTTCACATACAAAGTAATCAATAAATGAGAAACACTGTGAGGCAGGCTCAGGTAAAGAAGTTCCACAACTGTTCCACCTAAAGTATCTGCATCCCACTGCAGAAATATTAATGGAATTCTTGATCAAGCTGAATGCAACACATATATAGTCTTTGAGAAGCCATTAAGCTCAATTAAAAGGGATTTCAACACATCTACAATAAGATCAGGGCCGTGCAGAGGGGGGGGCGGAGGGGGCTTGAGCCCCTGCCCCTTTGAACCTTGATGCCCGAAGTGCCCTTTTGCAGCATTTAAGGGGCGCCAAATTGAAGCTGAAAGTCATGAAATAACTAACTCGTAACTTCAAATCCCTTCAAATGCTCCTTTTAAACTTTTGAGCCCTTGCCCCTCCAATGGTCTCTGCACGGCCCTGAATAAGCTGAATCAATAAGGAATTCAACATATCTCCAGTCTTTAAGAAGCCAGTAAGCTGAATCCATAAAAAAAATTCAACACATATACTCTTTAAGAAGCCAACAAACTTAACTAATAAGGAATTCTTTGGCCTTTTAAAATATATATACAGCGACAAACACATACATTATTGCATTCTATATAAAAACTCAATAAAAAAAAAGCTTGGATAACAGTACTTTGAAGAATGTTCATGCTAACCTAGCCTAACTTAACCCAATTAGCCCTTTGAGGCCTACCTGGGAGCCAATATAGGCCCGGGAGCCACTGGCCCCTCTGATGAAGTTGGCATTGATGTAGTCACTGCCAGGCACTCCAGGAAAGCAACTCAAGACAACACGGCTGTAGTCATCTGCAGAAAATAAATAAATAAATAAATAAAAATAAATAAATAAAAAATAAATAAATAAAAAAAAAGTAAATATTTACAAGATGTCCTTAATTGCCAAATGTGGTCATTTATCTCCTTAAATTTTGGGGGAAATGCAAAATTTGGTCTATTTTGGTAACCCCAACCAACTAAACCAAAACAATCTAAGTTAACCTAACCCTAACCATAACCTAACCTTGGCTAACTCTGGTTTTAACGTAATGTGTTGAATTTCAAAAGCATCAACATGAGTTGGCAATAGCCAAGTGTGTGAAAATAACTTCATCGGCAGAGGTGAAGCACAGTGAGTACAGTACCACAACATGCAGTCATGGCATGCACCGCTGACACTGACTGATAGGTAACACTAACCCAAAACTGCCTTTATTATGTGTTCACTAAATGCATCCCTTTCAATTTTTATACATTTTCTTAATGTATAAAGGGCATGTACTAAAAAAAATAAATATTGATAAAAAAAAAAAAGTGAAGTGGCATTCCCCATATGAAAAAGCTGAGAAAATCAACCAAAACTAGGAGAAAATTGATTGATGGATAGATAGATGCACAGTGAATAAATAGTGGCTTCAAGCTCTTCAATAATTAATCAGCTCATTATCTGCAGTCCAGTTCCATACAAAAGCAAATACTGCCTTGGCAGTCTTTACTAACTGGTGTTCAGACCATCACAAGTAATTTTACACTCTCAGGTCAGAAATGTTTAAAAGTAACACACACACACAATAATTTCTCTATATCTCTCTCATTATTTTCAGTGTGATGGCATTCACTTGGCACACCAGAGAGAGAGAGAGAGAGAGAGAGAGAGAGAGAGAGAGAGAGAGAGAGAGAGAGAGAGAGAGAGAGAGAGAGAGAGATTAAAATTTCACAGTATGTATACTAGTACAATAGTCACTATGATTGTCTCTATGTCTGCCTTTCTCTCCCTACTCCCAGAAGTATGTTAAGTATGGAAAACTCCTTTGTCTTTCTGATGACTTAATTAATGTTAAGTATTCACTAAGATAAATTACTTTGCTGTTCCAATTTCACTACAAAAAACATTGGTAAGTATGGTAAACCCTATGCAATTTTTATTACACTGATAATGGCAAGCTCTTGACCTTTTTTTTTATTTCATTTTAGTAAACAAGCATTGTTAACAGTAAGCACTTCCTATGATCGGCATACTTACAAGGAAGGATGTCTTTGTATCTATTTTTCCTTCTGTTAACATCTTTTTCTCCTTGGGTGCAGGAAAAATCACTTCGTCCTCTGAGACTCTCGGTCAGCTGTTTCAATTCCTAGGATGAAAACATACCACATTAAAACAGAAACAACCCATCGTCACATCATAGTGAGACTATATGACTATTCCCCTTGGCAGAGTATTACATAGCATCTTAAGGTAATAGACAGGAAAAAGCGGAGAGGAAGGCGAAAACATTTCTTATTTTTACTATTTTGTCTCGTTTCCTACACTGCAATTTCCTTCTCAACATTCATAAGCATGAAAAAATAATTATACACCGATTATTTCCCGTAATAATATTAATAATAATTTACCTTGAATTAGGCTGAAAAATAAGGGATAAATGAAGATAGAATTTAATAGGTAGCTGCGGCCAGCGACTCATCGAGAACTGCCACATACGATACTGTGAACAAACATTTCCCTGTTTAAGTGTTCCCTCTCCATCCATGCTATCGCAAATCACTGCTATCACATTATTTACACTCCCTCTCATCACTTGAACTGCTCATTGGCATTCAAGTAAATGCATTCCCTTCACTTTCCGGCAGGTGAGGACACACAAGAGCGAATACACAAGTAAATATGTCAGGGTCCGTGTGATGTCACGATCTTCGCGGCTCAGCGGCGCAGCCTGTCATCTGTCCACGCCTCTTATCTACTAACACCTCACACCTGCTTGCCGTTCACTTTATAAGGCTCAAGACTGACGCCTTCACCTCAATCAACACACATTACACTTATCTCCCATTTTGTTGTTCTTTATTACAGTGCGTGTCAAATGTGCTACAGTAACCAGCCTCCGCCGCTCAAGTCACCTATTATACCTTCAATTGCCTGTGAGATCTGAGGACTGATGCCTATTCTGAAACACTGAAAAGGCTCTACCTACGTATATACTAATACAGAGAAGCAGGCATTTCTGAATGAGAGAGAGAGAGAGAGAGAGATGGCGTCTATTGGGGCGAGTGTGTGATCATATACCATAGGACGGCTGGTGTTTAAGAAGGGAGAGAGGAGGTAATGGCAGCCAACCAACCGGTTTGTGTTGCGCGGGACAAAAGTTCTACTTGATGCCCTTATAAGGATTACGCCGGCGCGACCACCAGTCAATCGTACTAGATTCACAGCCACAGCAGATAAATTGCAATGATTACAATGCGATCAGTGAAAGGAGAGCGAGGAGGGGCTAACGTTGTCAGCATCACTGCTCACAATGGTCGAGCTGTACCTCTCTCTCCCAAGGAAGTGAGATCATAGTGCATTGCCGTTATCAACACTTTTCAGTTGGATGGCTCTATAGGGTTCATGGAACCCTATAGAGCCATCGAAACAATGCAATATGCAATTTTATATAGAGAGAGGTCCGGTGCTACGAATTGTGGGTTCCGATTAGAAAACCGATTGTGGGGCCCGTACCTACAAATAATATAGTTTTTATCTCGTGTAATATGCTCACATTTAGTTAAAAATATATTATAAACTTTTGACATATTGACATTTTTAAAGACCATGCATAACTCTGTTTAATACAAAATGAAGGAATTGTAGCTGGTCTGGGGAATCCATAAGGTGCGGGACTGAATTTCAAGGAGAGAGAGAGAGAGAGAGAGAGAGAGAGAGAGAGAGAGAGAGAGAGAGAGAGAGAGAGAATGGTTAGTTTGAAAATTGGTCACACACACACACACACACACACACACACACACACACACACACACACACACACAGTATTTCCATTGCATGTGCAATTATCTCTAACGGTGAGCATTTTTAGAAAATAATGCACATCACGTTTGCCTAAACAATTCACACAGAGAGAGAGAGAGAGAGAGAGAGAGAGAGAGAGAGAGAGAGAGAGAGAGAGAGAGAGAGAGTATCTGTAGTGTAGACGACAATTACGTTGAGGAAGCTGCTTAACAAATGTAATCCCAGACGAGAATGTACTGCGTATCTTGGCGACGGTTACGTAGTCAATAAATTATTGATGTTCTGTTCAACTGGCTAAAGTGATTAAAATATTACTGTTATCCAGTGAGTACCCAGCCGAGTATGCAAGCGTAAAAAAAAAAAAAAAAAAAATATCTAGCTAGCTGAGGGAGTTAAAAGAAGGTACCGCTGTCTCCCTTCTCTCCTCCCACCACAATAGCCGCCCAGGCCTCAGGGTCTTCCCGTCCCTGAGCATCCCAGGACCTTAAGGTCAGAACAGCTTCTTGGTTACGTCCTTGTGCAATATAGGTCCATCATTACCCGATTTTCTCTCCAATACTGCAAGTCTGCACCCTGCCTGCCCTGTGCTGTCCTCCCGTCCATGCGCGGCCAGCTCACAATCACAGGGCACAGCCTCCACCTACATTTTTTGTCCCCGGGTAGGCTAATCCCTGCCGTCCTGCCCCGCCAGCTGATACCTTGCCGCCCTCACAATGGTTTGTTTGGCCACTTCGCCTCCTGTTCTCCTCTAATAATTTTCGCCCTATACCTTGCTTCCCAAGATAGCCCCACCACCACCTGGCATTACATCAAGGGTATACACTGGGTGCATTCCACTACGGCAACACTTCATCACGTCAAATACTGTTGCTGCTCCATATACCACTATACTTGCAATGCCCACAACGCTATCACACCAAGAGAGAGAGAGAGAGAGAGAGAGAGAGGTGATCACACGCACTTACCTGAAACTCTACTTCATACTGATCATTTCCTTCGCTTCTCTTCGCCTCCAGCGTATCCACATGGTTGATAAAATTTTCTAATATAGTCCTTAAGGGCAAATTGCCTTCCCTCATCCCATGGTATGCATGGGGGTCACCTAAGCACACCCCTACAATGCTCACTTGAGGACCACTAGAAGCACGACACAAACCACTACTACCAAACCACAGACACTATCAACCTCCTCTCGCAAGCCAACCACCCAGAGGCTTCTAAACTCGCACACGCCATCTACCAAGAAAAATGTATCCCCGTACTCTCTCCTCTGCCACAAAGAAAACGAGATGTGGGGTAACTAAATTATCCTCACATTTGACAGTGTTCTGGCAGGGCGAGGCAGTGTCTGGGAATGTGTGACAGTATCTGAGATGGTGTGACATTATCTGGAAAGGTGTGGCAGTGTCTGAGAGGATGTGATAATGTCTAGGAGGATGTGGCCGTGTCTGGGAGGATGTGGCAGTGTCTGAGAGTGTGATAATGTTGCAGTGTGTTCGTTTCTGAGGTCTGTGGCAGTGTCTGAGATAGTGTAGTTACTTGAGAGGGTGTGGCATTGGCTGAAAGGGTGTAGCAGTGTCTGGCAGTGTCTGCCAGGGTGTTACAGTGTCTGGAAAACTATGGCAGTGTCTGAAAGGATATATCAGTGTCTGGAAGGCTGCAGCATTGTCTGGGAGGATGAAGGAGAAACATAGGTGTGCTATATATTTTTTTTCTAGGGAAACAAATTCCTGAAAGACAGGCATTGAAATCATTAGGCCATTACAGAGTATATAGGTAGCTACATAATATTTCAATTTCCATTACATACACTGCACAATATTTCATTGCCACAAGAGTAAACAAAATTTGCAATATAATATAATATAGTCACTTGTTCCTTTCCTTAAGCATTATAAAAACTTTCTCCCAATTACAAACTACAGTGGTACACTAAACTTGTCATTACCTCCATAGTGGGCAACCTGTAGAACTTTGGTGAGCAGGGGAGGCGAGTCATGCTACACTGGATCCCCAGTCATATGGCCGCTGACGAAGCTGCCAGACGAAGTGCCGCTTAGGCCCCGCCATCATCAGGCACGTGCCGCCCAGCCAGCCGGCAGGAGGTGAAGGCGCGGGCGCGGAGAGCCGTGTCACAACGCACTCACCAGGTGTACCATGAGGCGGAAACCATTAGGAGGCCTGGTACACCGCCACCACCGGCTATCACCCACACTAGCAGCCCAGAGAGGACGGCGTGTGTACGCGCCTTAATTCTTGGCTACTCCAAGGCTGCCACTCGTAGAGGATATCCCCTGCAGTAGGAGATTTTAGCTTAATGTAGAGGGTAGGGGATACCTACGGGGAAAATAACAATTTTTAAGGGAAACTAAAGAGTTCATTAACAATGTGTAGGGGAATGTTTTTTTTTTTTTAAACACTAAATATTTGTCTAGACACCCATTACAGTTTATGATATATATATATATATATATATATATATATATATATATATATATATATATATATATATATATATATATATATATATATATAAATCATTTAATAAGATTTGGATTAACGGAGGTAATTTTTTTTTCAAATATATTATCCATAAGCAGAATGTCCATTATTTTTAATCCTAGGCGAAAAAGTATCACCGGCGAGGTGTGTAGCAGAAGGAGGAAGAAAGGAGAAATAAAGGAGGATAAGGAGGAAGGAAGGAGAAAAGGAGGAGGAAGAGGAGCAGCAGCCAAGCCATAATACTTGTCACCCTCCATTTCCTCAATATTTTGTCTAATATCTAATGTTTTTGTGTGTTTTTAAGCTCAGACGTGTAGATGGAAGCAATATAAAGGAAAAGAAGGAAAAACAAAGGAGGATGACGAAGAAGTAATGAGAATTAGAGGCGGAATAGGAGAAGGAGCCAAGGTGTAATATTTAGGTAAGTGACCCTTTTCATCCTAACGTTCTTTATAATGTATTTTGTTGGTTTGGGGTATATTTAGGGTGTTTTGAATGTGTTCAGTAGGTGTTTAGTGTGTTATAAGTATGTTTGGGGTGTGTTTCGTTTGTCTTGTGTGTGTGTGTTAGATCTTTTAGGTATATTTTACGTATTTTGAGTGTGGTTTGGAGGTGTGTTTCAATATTTGGATGTTTTGAGTGTGTTTGGGAGCATTTTGAGGGGTTGGTTGGTGGTAACTTATTGCTAGGGTTTCTCTCTTAAAATACCATATAAATTTACCTTAATAAATAATAATGGTGTTAAAATACAAAGCCAGCATCTCTCACACAATGCAATGCTGGCAGAGCTGCAGACCACCCCTGCATCGAAGAGCAACGACACGTGTGTCTCAGACAGTCAGTTCTCCTACTGCGGTGTCAATGTCATCCCGAAGCAGCGCATGTGTGACAGCATCAAGCCATCAATGACTACTGCAGTAACGGAGAGGTGAGGAGACGGTCTTGCTTTTGTCACTCTGGCACGCAAGGCTTAACTCATGCCATGAACTCCATTGTTTCATATAAAAGTTGCAGGTTTTCTTACATTGTATACAATATACTAAAAAATCACAACTTGACAGTACTGAAGCAAATGCCTTTCTTGTGGCAGGATGAGTTTGTGCAGCTGTGTGGCATTGACGAGCGCCGGGAGAAGAATGTCAGTGTGCCAACACTCAAGAGTCATACTATTGCCAGTGCCGGCCAGGATACAGACTTGTCAGGAAGTTCAACTGTGAAGGTTTCCTGCCTGGACTGTCATTGTTACTCTACTATGGTTTGTCTTCTTAAACTTCTCAGTCCTTCACCTCTACTTTAGCAACAGCATAAAAAAGTTACTGTGGTATTCAAGGGTACTTTTGTTGTTTTTGGCATAACTCCAAAATCCTTACTCATAAAGTTCCTCCCCTCGTAATAATTAGGCGCTGGGTACAGAAATTTACCTTCTTAGGCCTACAGAGCCACCCATGCAAGCCTGATCCACCTTGGCTCTCCTTAACATACCATCCTTATCGTTACATCATCCACACTCGCTTCCCCAATCCTGTGTACCACAACACAAGAGA
>NC_059258.1:5152570-5172570 GCF_017591435.1 Portunus trituberculatus
CTTGTGTGAAGATAGATAGATAGATAGATAAGCGGGTAATTTGATACGTTCATTCATAGGTAAATGGACAGTTTCATGAAAAAACAGATAGAGAGATGGATAGGTAGGCAGATACACTAGTAAGTAAATGTAATTAAGTGATTTGATGCACAAAAGTCAACACAAGTCACAATCTATCAATATGAGTGATGACATTGTGTACTTGTAAGTGTATCTTTAAGTACTGATGACGAGGTCGCTGTGCGACTGATACAGGATAACCTAGATGGGCCCTGGTGGCCCTTTGTTATCCTATTATTTATGTTATGTTATGACATACAATCCTTTAGTCAAAACTGTGTGCACTACTTTCCACAAAACAAAAAAGCATGAACCAATGAAGCTGTCAATGTTGAAGCATCCTCCATCCTTACCACTCTCTGTCTTGAAGCATCCTCCATCCTTACCACACTCTGTCTTGAAGCATCCTCCATCCTTGCCACTCTCTGTCTTGAAGCATCCTCCATCCTTGCCCCTCTCTGTCTTGAAGCATCCTCCATCCTTGCCCCTCTCTGTCTTGAAGCATCCTTCATCCTTGCCCCTCTCTGTCTTGCACTCTGCACACGTTTATGCAAGCAGTGTGCAGTGTGCCGCTGGACCTCTAAAGCCTGCAACAAAAGAAGAGTCAACAAAAGTTTATGTTTATCAATCATTTACCTTCATGTCATCTTAGCAATCTGAAATTGTGTAAACTGCTCACTTGTAATCACATTTGTGGTACACCAAGGCATATAAAAAACCCAGCCAAGCAAAGCCACACTATTTTTTTTTATGCAATTTTTATGCACTTGAATTGCAAGTTCACTAAAAGATTAGTACAGAATTACCCAAAGGACAGGGAGAAATATCTTAACCTAAACTTAATATCATAACTCTGTTTTTGGTGCGCTGTGCTCATTTCCAAACTGTCACTAAATTTTTCTTCCTTTAATTGCCAACTGAGACTAATTTCTTTTCTCTTCAATCACAAACAGTCATTGAATTTCCTTCCTCCAATCACCAACCAAGACTCAACTTCCTACACCACCACCACCACTAATCTACAAACTAAATACATTCTTCTAACTCCCTTACTCTTACTTGATGCTCCTAAGAACTGCACAAGCTTTAGTGGTGTCAGTGGTAAGTCTCAGTGAAAGGGTGAGCAGGTTGGCTCCCTCACAGTTGCTTCACAGTTGCTGGCTACACCCAGTCCTTCTGATTCTTAAGCACCTCTGTGATCTTGTACTCCGGTGTGCCTGGCGCTGGCTGGTGCATGTACTCCCACCTCTGTTGAGATAAGGTGTGGGGAGGCTCTGTTTATTACTTGCTTTGAAGTGAGAGTGTGTTCAAATCTTCACTTCAAACAATGTCTGTTGTATCTTGGACTTTTTTTTAAAGCATGAGGGAAAGCCAGCCAAAGTTCCCCTTTAGCCCAAAAATTCCCATGAAAAGCCCACATGGTAAAAGAAAAAAAAAAAAAAAAATAAATAAAATAAATAAATAAAAAAAATAAATAAATAAAAACAAAGGCCCACTTGATTGGCAGTTCCCTTAAAAGAGTAAGAGAGTTAGCCAAAAGTGTGCCAAATGTCTGATACACACAGACCACAACAGCAATAACAGTAAATCCATCTACATGTTTGTTTTAAGCCAGTTTTGATAAAGGAAGGTTTAATTAAGATATCTGCAGCAAGTTTGATTAAAATTGTCATTTATTTAAAATTTAAAATTTAATTAAAATTGTCAGTATGAAGAAACTGAATGTGTTGCTTTTTCTTCTCTTTTCTTCTTTTTTTGATTTCTGGAAAAGTAGATACAAGAAATGACTTGTGTGGTTTGTTTGTGAATGATATTTTGTGCTTATAGTGTTGTGTGTGTGTTTGGATCCCATCACACACACACACACACACACACACACACACACACACACACACACACACACACACACACACACACACACACACACACACACACACACACAGAATTTAAAGGGATGGCATATGAGGAGAGACTAAAGGCAATGGATCTACCAACCTTGGAGCAGAGAAGAGAGAGAGGGGATCTGATACAAGTTTATAAATTGATTAATGGAATGGATGAAGTGGATAATGAGAAACTGATCCTGAGAGAAGAATATGACTTTAGAAGCACAAGATCGCATAGTAAGAAACTAAGGAAGGGACGATGTCTGAGAGATGTTAAAAAATTTAGTTTCCCGCAAAGATGTGTTGAGACTTGGCACAGTTTGAGTGAGGAAGTGGTGTCAGCAAAGAGTGTGCATAGTTTTAAAGAAAAATTGGATAAGTGTAGATATGGAGACGGGACCAAACGAGCATAAAGCCCAGGCCCTGTAAAACTACAACTAGGTAAATACAACTAGGTAAATACACACACACACACACACACACACAGCGAAGGAAAGACGAGACATACAGGAGTGGTAGACTGAATTATAGAAAGATGGACACAGAAAGTTTGAAAAATTATTTCAGAAAATTAGATTGGGAGGAGATGTTACAAATCAGAGAAGTGCAAAAAAATATGAGATTTTTATGAAATATTATAAAGAAGGAGTTATGAAATTTGTACCAAAGTATAAACCGAGAGAGGAAGGAAGAAAGGATTGGTTTAATGCAACTTGTGTTAAGGCTAAGGAAAAGAGAGATGTGGCTTGGAAAAGATGGAAAAGAGCAGGAATATACTAAATAAGGAGAATTATAGAGTGGCGAGAAATGAGTATGTGAGGGTAAGGAGGAGGAAGAAAGAAAATTTGAAAAAGATATTGTAGACAAGAGTAAGGAACATCCAAAATTGTTTTACAGGTTCATAAATGGTAAACTTAAAAGAGAGAGTCCATTGAAAGATTAAAAGGAGAGCAAGGGATAGTAGATGACCCTAAGAATATAGCGGAATTGCTAAATAATAGGTTTCAACAAGTATTTACTAAAGAAACAATGTTTGTAAAGCCTCAGAATGTACAAGGAAATGTGCACATGGATGACATTAAGATACCTAAAAGGAGTTATATAAAATGTTGGAGGAACTTAAAGATGATAAAGCGATGGGACCAGATGAAGTTTCAGGAAAATTATTGAAGGAATGTAGAGAAGAATTGATTGATCCATTATATGATATTATAAGGTGCTCATTAGAAACAGGGAAGTACCAGTAGAGTGGAAAAGAGCTGAAGTGGTGCCCATTTATAAGGGAGGCAGTAAGGAAGAGCCTCTTAACTATAGACCTGTGTCTCTAACAAGTGTGGTCGGTAAGATTTGTGAGAGGGTGATAAAGAAATATTGGATACGGTTCCTGGAGGATCATAAGTTATTATCGGATCATCAATTTGGCTTTAGGAAAGGGAGGTCATGTGTAACAAATCTACTGAGCTTTTATTCAAGAGTGGTTGACAAAATACAAGAGAGAGGGATGGATGGACTGTGTATATTTGGATTTAAAGAAAGCTTTTGACAAGGTACCTCACATGAGACTGTTATGGAAAGTAGAGATTTATGGAGGACTGAAAGGAAAAGTGTTAAAGTGGATGGAAAACTACTTGAGATGGAGGGAGATGAGAACGGTAATAAGGGATGCAAAGTCGGACTGGTTGGTGGTGGAGAGTGGAGTCCCACAAGGCTCAGTGCTGGCACCAATACTTTTCCTTGTATATATTAATGACATGCCAGAGGGAGTAAACAGTTATATTAATTTGTTTGCGGATGATGCGAAGTTGTGTAGGTGTGTGAAGAGTGAAGAAGATTGTGAAATTTTACAGGCAGATCTGGATAAGATTTGGGAGTGGAGCAAGAGGTGGCAAATGGAATTTAATCTGAGCAAAAGTCATGTGATGGAGATGGGGAAGAGTGGAAGACGGCCAAGAGGGTCATATAAGATGGGTGAAGAAGTAGTGTTGAAAAAGGTGGAAAAGGAAAAGGATTTGGGAGTGATAATACAAGACCATGGGCAGTTTGAGGCTCATATTGATAAGATGTTTGGAGAAACGTATAATTTGATAAAAATATTGGATTAGCCTTCCATTATATGGATAAAGATATGATGAAGAAATTAATTAGTACGGTAATTAGACCAAGATTGGAATATGCTGGAGTGGTTTGGTCCCCTTATAAAAAGAAGCATATAAGGAAGTTGGAGAGATTGCAGAGAATGGCAACAAAAATGGTTCCGGAATTGGCAGAAATGACCTATGAGGAGAGATTAAAAGAAATGAATTTGCTTACCTTGGAACAAAGAAGAGAAAGAGGAGATTTAATACAGGTTTATAAACTGTTGAACGGACTGGATGAAGTGGATAATGAGCAAATGATGTTGAGAGAGGAAAACTTAAATAGAACTACAAGATCGCATAGTAAAAAGATAGCCAAGGGAATATGCTTGAAGGATGTGAAAAAATATAGTTTCCCACAAAGATGTGTGGAGGTGTGGAATGGTTTGAGTGAGGAGGTGGTGTCAGCGAGGAGTGTGCATAGTTTGAAAGGAAGGTTGGATGTGTGTAGATATGGAGACGGGGCCACACGAGTATGATACCCAGGCCCTGTAAAATTACAACTAGGTGAATACAACTAGGTGAATACACACACACACACACACACACACACACACACACACACACACACACACACACACACACACACACACACACACACACACACACACACACACACACACACACACACTAGATAGCAGTGACCATGTGTAACTTTAACCCCTTCTGTGCCTTGACGTATTTTCATGTTCATTTTGCTTACTATTTGGCGATTTTACACAGCTTCAGAACAATTATTGGGGGGGCCATTAAAATAGTGAAGACTATGACCATTAATCTTGTAACCTCCATACATGCTTCTTAATGTCAACAAAATGGTGCAATCACACTCAAAGCTGGTGGTAAACATGCATCTCAGTATTGAAGGGATTAAGAAGTTGGATAATTTTTTGGATAACAGAGATGGGACAGCATGAACACAGCTCCCCCTCCTGTATGCTGCAACTAGATTAATACAACTAAGTAAATACACAAACTAACAACCACTCACAGCATGAAGGGGAAGAGACATCAAGATACTCTCAATCCTGGCGTTGGGCGTAGCAAATCCAAACTTGGTGCCTCGATAGTACACAAAGTTGAACTCCGAGTACCTCCCTGAACGCAGCAGTTGCCAACACTGCTCTGCTTCCGAGACAGCATCGTTCTTGTGCTTCTTGACTGATGGAGGACAGTTATGGGTGAGTGAGGAGGTGAGTGAGAGAAGGCGAGGGGGAAAGAAGCAGGTTAGTCTGTAGTTAGTTAAGTTAGGTTAATGGTTATGAGTTATGGGTGAGTGAGGCAGTAAGAAGAAGTGGCAGAGGTGAGTGGGAAGGAAGGCAAGGGGAAAGAAGCAGGTTAGTCTGTAGGTTGTTAGGTTAGGTTAATGGTTATGAGTTATGGGTGAGTGAGACAGCTGTTTCTATGGGGCAAAGTGTTCACAGCTTATGGTTAATTCTCTCTCCATAATACTCAGTAATTATAGGTTATGGGTGAGTGAGAGAAGTCATTTTATTGAGTATGGGTGACTTTATTGGGTGTTGAGTCTATGCTTAATTCTATTGCAGCAATACTCAATAATTATGGGGTTATGGGTGAGAGAGATGATTTTATGTGGCACTGTTAATCCTATGACAGTAATACTCAATAATTGACAGCATTTACAACAAAGTGATATAGAATTAATAGACATTGCAATTTCTACTGGACTGGTTTTATGAAGGATGGTGTTAAGAATCAACAGTTAATCTTATCATAGTAATACTCTCTTTGTCTATGAAAGACACACACACACACACACACACACACACACACGGCCCGGTAGCTCAGTGGTTAGAGCGCTGGCTTCACAAGCCAGATGACCGGGGTTCGATTCCCCGGCCGGGTGGAGATATTTGGGTGTGTCTCCTTTCACGTGTAGCCCTGTTCACCTAGCAGCGAGTAGGTACGGGATGTAAATCGAGGAGTTGTGACCTTGTTGTCCCGGTGTGTGGTGTGTGCCTGGTCTCAGACCTATCCGAAGATCGGAAACAATGAGCCCTGAGCTCGTTCCGTAGGGTAATGTCTGGCTGTCTCGTCAGAGACTGCAGCAGATCAAACAGTGAATTACACACACACACACACACACACACAGACAGACAGACAGAGAGAAAAAAACAAGAGAGACAGAGAGAGAGAGAGAAAAAAAAAAAAAACACGACAGACAAAAAGAAAAAGAAAACAGAAACAAAGAGAACAGAAACAAAATAAGATAGACAGAGAAAAAGAAAGATAATAAAACAAGACAAAGAAAAGAGAAAATGAAAACAGAGGGACATACACACACACACACACACACATATATATATATATATATATATATATATATATATATATATATATATATATATATATATATATATATATGAACACGGGGTTAAAAAAAAAAAAAAAACGGATTTGCAGGAAAACGAAATGCACATTCAAAACAGGTCGAAATCTACCAGAAAAAAATAATATCCAGAAGTGAGTTGTTGATATTGTAAAAATTGAGCCCTTCTCCTATCCCTCCCTATCCTTCCAGTGTTGGGCCCATCATGCCACCCTGTCACCGCACTCCTGCCCCCTTTGATCCCACGCACTCCACATGTACCAATCACTGCACCTTTCACGAGTCACCTCCCTCCTACACCTCGCTCCAATACACTCTACAAACTCCAATAACTTCACAAATGCTTAAGCGCGTCCACCACTACCACCACCACACCGATGCAAATGTTGGATGCTTACATGTCTCTGGGTCTCGGTCTGTTTCGTTATCGTTTGAGAGACCCTGATCGTACTCCGTTAAATCGTTAATTGTCGGACATTGTTATTCACTATTTTCTTTTATCTAACTGTATCATTCATCGCAACTTGATTTGTTTGGGCTCTAAGTGGTTCTTGTGTGTGTTTTTTTTTTTTTTTTAAGTCTGGGTCTCTGTTTATGTGTAGGATACAGGAAATGACTTGTCGCACAGTTAATCGGATGCTATGCACGGGCTCGGACTCTGAAGGAACCACTGACGCCCCTGTATCATGATCCTCGGACTCCTACAACACCATACCTCGGGAAGATCTTGGGAGTACTGACAAGTGTAGGTGTAGCCGAGGCTTGTATTAACGTTGGTATGTCACCGCTGCAACCCGCCTGGAACCCTCACCGTGTCAGTGTTGATATTCACTCTGCATCAGCCCAAGAGGGACTCCATGGCTCCCTCATGTGCTGCAAGACATGTTCATAACTAAATTGTCCAAGTACCCACACGTTCAGGCTATTCATGTTTATTGTGATGGGTCAGTCAATGGCAGCAGGTCTGGATGTGAGCTGTTCATCCGTGACTACATCTCTGCCAGTCACTACACTGACACTGAGGTTTCCAGGCGGCTCCCTGCACACATGTCTTCCACTAGAGCAGAACTGTATGCTGTACTGGAGGCGCTCCACATTGTGGCGCCTCTACATTAGAATGTTTATTTCTTTATTGACAGTCAGGCTGCTTTGTATTCTCTTCAGTCTACCTCCCCCATGGACTGTGATATAGTTAATAAGTGTCTTGATCTCATCCACGCCCTAGAAGGTGCTGGTGCCACGGTCCATTTCACCTGGATACCCTCTCATGTGGGTAAAATTTTAATGTGCCCTCCAAGACGACACAGTGACACAGTGGATCCTGACACTAGTACACAGTAGCATTAGTGATCAGTTGGAGCTTTGTTGCCATAGGGGCAGTAGCACTAGTCTTCACTATGCTCGTGTTTCCCAGAGCAGTGCTTACACCTACGGGAGACACACTGTATCACACGACAGGGTGGCAATGAGGCTCAGATTAGGCTACAAATACTTTTGGGAAGTCAAGTGCTTCTCCTGGTGTGTGCTGTGTGCTGTGTGTTGCACCAAGGGGACACACTCTGTGTCACTATAGCATGGAATGTCCTCTCATTGCTAAATTTAGGCCACAAGGTCAACATGACTTGTATAGCCTCATTGACCATCTCCTAGAGTCCTAGACTCAGCCACTCTCAGGGATATACTCAGGGAATATCCTCAGTTTGCTCCAACACTGTAGGATGTTTAGGCAATAAGGTGTGCAATATCTGTATTTATTTATTGAAATACTTATATTCTTGTTATGTATACTGTCTATTGTTATATTTTTGATACTTTAACCTTAAGTCTTTGCCCAGGGGGTGGGTGGCAAGGTCCATCCTCCTCCTTTGTTGTATTTATTTATTAATGCAACAATAAATGTATCAATCAATCAATTAATCATTTAGCGATCTCGTTCATTATCGTACTCATTAATTTTCTTTTATTTTCAGTTTTTCTTTTTTCTTCCTTTTAGCTAAGTGTTTGATCTATTACAGCTTGGTTTATTTGTGTTTTCAAGTGTTATCTTATTATCTATTTGCTATTGTTGACATGTCTCAGTCTGTCTCAGTTCTGCGCTATCGTCGTTTCCGGGAGCAATGGTGCCAAAAAGATTGCTTTCTCTCGTTTATTGCAAGACAAGGAACAAACAGTAAAGTAAAGTTTCAGTGATTGATGCTTTTCACCGCACAGTGACACTAAATCATACATCATTCTAAATAAAAGCAAGAGAAAGAGAAATTGTGTATCAGATAAAAGTTGGTCTGAAGGTTCATATTTCTTGGTGTAGCAATTAATTAACATGTCATATAATCTCTCTCTCTCTCTCTCTCTCTCTCTCTCTCTCTCTCTCTCTCTCTCTCTCTCTCTCTAATACATTCTCTTTCTCCCTCCTTCGTCCCCTCACAATTTCTCCTCCGCTCTCTTCGCCCCCTTACAAGCGTACAGCAACCCCAGCAACACACACACACACACACACACACACACACACACACTTAAAACATAGAGAATGCTTTAACTAGACAACGGCTTGTGGCTTGTTATTATACGCTTGTTTCCTCTTAATGTGGTGAAGGTTCGGTAAATGTGGCGTTTGTGTGTGTGTGTTAATTTGTGAATTTCTCAAGTGTGTGTGTGTGTGTGTGTGTGTGTGTGTGTGTGTGTGTGTGTGTGTGTGTGTGTGTGTGTGTGTGTGTGTGTGTGTAGGATAGGCCTGAGACCAGGCACACACCACACACCACAACAAGGTCACAACTCCTCGATTTACATACCACTACTACTCACTGCTAGGTGAACACCATTACCGTCAAGGAGATCACACCCAACCATCACCAGAGCAACAACAACAAAAACTACTACTACTACTACTACTACTACTACCACCACTACTGTTATTATTATTGTTACTACCACTACGACCACTAATACTCTTACTTCTATTACCATCATCACTATCACAATCACCACCATCAGAGCAACAACAACAAAAACTACTACTACTACTACTACTACTACTACTACTACTACTACTACTACTACTACTCTCTCTCTACTACTCTCTCTACTCTACCGCAACTATTACCTCTCTCTCTCTCTCTCTCTCTCTCTCTCTCTCTCTCTCTCTCTCTCTCTCTCTCTCTCTCTCTCTCTCTCTCTCTCTCTATATATATATATATATATATATATATATATATATATATATATATAAAGCTGCTTTTTCATTGAATAATTAATAAAGACGCATCTATAGGCCTGTGTAACAAGTACATACATAATATGGGCTTAGGCCTAATTACCAATAGCACACAGGCCTAATAACGTAAAAGTGATAACACACTCCTCACTGAACACTGTGACAACCTACACCTGACACACAAACCATGTACACCGCGGCTCAAGTGCTTCAAGACTCGGGCAGGGCCGTCACTCAGCGTGGCCTCGCTGGGTGTCCCGTCGCATGTCGACATCCAGGGCAATGAGGAGCAGCTCTGGCGAGGCAGGCTTGTCAGAGTGCAATGGTTGTCCACACCATTCCCAGCACCTTACTTCAACTGCGTGGCAAGGCGAAACGCCAGGCTGAGACGACAGTGCAGCAGAAGGCCGAGAACAGCCACGGCAGCGCCAGCACACTGTGGCTTAATTAACACCATGGCGACACACAGGCCAGCCCCCACACCGCCACCCCGGCCGGTGGTGTGAGCTGGGTGGTTCCGGCTGGGGTATGTACTACTCCCATGGGTGACAGCTTACTCTGGACACCTCGGAGAACAAACGCTGCCGCCTCTGTGCATCTCCAGAGGGGCACTCACTGCGTCACTAGAACACTAATTACTTGAAGGATTATCAGTGTGTCAGTGTGTCAGTGCCGAGAGACAACAGTGCCCTGCATGCACCCTCCCAACCTTGAGTGACCTCGCTAAACACTTCTTAATTCACAAAGCACTTACAAATTTGTGAACAAGACTGTGTTCTTCCCAGGAGGCAGTCTTGTTGTGATACAAGATCTTATGCACATAACAATAGAAAGGCGAGTCTCTGTTACGCCTACTTCTGGAAACGATCTGAATTGTTAGAGTATTCAGTATCCTCCCCCCTTCTCTCTCTCTCTCTCTCTCTCTCTCTCTCTCTCTCTCTCTCTCTCTCTCTCCGCTTCTATGTTTAGTAAATTAAAACACAACATACATTATCAATTATTATTTAAAAGTAATAATGACAAAATGAGTGTTATGCATGACTGATAATGTGTTCTTTATTCTCTCATACCTTCGTGTGTGTGTGTGTGTGTGTGTGTGTGTGTGTGTGTGTGTGTGTGTGTGTGTGTGTGTGTGTGTGTGTGTGAACAATGGTGATGAGGCAACAAAGCGCTTTAGAATATCAATTAGTTGTTGTTTTTCCAGACTGAGACAAATGAATGGACGGGAAATAAGAGGTGAAAACAGACAACCATATTTTTCAACGAGGACAACTTTGTGAAGGACAACACATGGCTTAAGTCTTCACCAACCCTTGTGTCCTTGAGGTATAACATTAAAAAAACAACAACAACCCTTAAAAACATACATTCTACAAAAGACCACACTAAAAAGCTAAAACAACACAAAACACATGAGACAAAACACACACACATGCACATTCCTACACAAATACACTTTTCTACTTGTATTCTGACACTCCCTTCGTCTCCTCCCTCACCCCACGGCCTTCCCCGCTGTCTCCCTGATGAAGAAGAAGGTGAAGGGGATTCCGATGACGCAGAAGAAGCAGTAGAAGCCGTAGAGACCAGCCTGCGTCATTACAGTTACCATGGGCGTGTAGAACTGCAGTGTGGTGAAGGTGCTAAGAGTCCACATGGTAAAACAGATACTGCAGGCCTGAGGGAGGGGCAGACGAAGGCGCAGACAGGTAGATGAAGGTGCAGAAGAGACGGTAAGGCAGGAAATGGTTAGATTGAGGTGCAAAAGAGAATAGGAAGGAAGAGGAGGAGGAAAAGGAGAAGGAAAAGGAGAAAAAGTTAGTTGTTAGTTTGTTATTATTGTTACTACTACTATTACTACTACTACTACTACTACTACTACTACTACTACTACTACTACTACTACCAACTAATTTATTAACAAAGAAACAAAACAAAAATAAATTAAAACCGAAACAATGCTTCTACTACTACTACTACTACTACTACTACTACTACTACTACTACTACTACTACTACTACTACTACTACTACTACTACTACTGCTAATGATAATAATATTGACAATAATAATAATAATGAGAATACACAATCTCTCTCTCTCTCTCTCTCTCTCTCTCTCTCTCTCTCTCTCTCTCTCTCTCTCTCTTACCTGCGCTCTGATGGCCGTGGGAAAGTACTCCTGATTCAACAAAAACGGCATCAGATTCAACCCCATAAACATTGCAGTCTGGGACAAGCCGAGGAAGGCAAGAGGCGCCCATCCCCAGCCTTCTATTCCCACTACGGCAGGGGGCGTGGCTGATACAGTGGCGGTGGTGGTGGCGGTGGTGGTGGCAGTGATAATGGTGGTGGTGGTGCTGTGGGAAAGACAGAAAGGGTTAAGCGTGTGTGTGTGTGTGTGTGTGTGTGTGTGTGGCAGAGGGTTAACCATTTTTACTCACTCCCAGCTATTCTCAGTCACTCCTAGCCACTCCTAGCCACTCCCAGACAGTCATAGCTTACCTGCCACTCTCCAGCACGCCGCAGTAGGCTGACATGAGCCCCAGACCCACAGCCATGAGAGAAAAGCAAAGGAAAAGCGTGTTTTTTCTCCCTATACCATCAATTAGGAAGACACTGACAATACCTCCTGCAAACTAGAGAGAGAGAGAGAGAGAGAGAGAGAGAGAGAGAGAGAGAGAGAGAGAGAGTTTCAATTTACGTATATACATATGAGAATAATCAGTATATTCATGATAGTTTTCACACACACACACACACACACACACACACACACACACACACACACACCTGCAGAACCATCAGAATTATAGACGCCAAGCCGCTGTCCACGGAACTGCCTGCTGCCTCGAAAACTTGCACTGAGTAAGAATTAACAGCGAGGAAACCTGTAGAGAGAATAATGAATGAATGACGGCTAGATAGATAGATAGATAGAGAGATAGATAGATAGAAAGGTAGATAGATGGAAAGATAGATAGATTAATAGATATATAGATTAATTAGTAGGTAAATATAAGCAGAAGCATATAGAAATGAGTAAATGAATCAAGCTTATTCTCTAATTTCGTTTTACTCTTTTCATTGTATAGGGACCAACCTTCTCTTTTTATGCACGAAGTTAGGTTAGGTTAAGTTAGGCTACACTAGGTTACGTTAGCTTAGCGTAGGTCAGGCTAGCTCAGGTTAGGCTATTTTTCGTCGTCTTTGACTGTTATATACCTTTCCTACATAACAAAAACATTGAATAAAACAAAACAAGAACACACACACACACACACACACACACACACACACACACACGAACCTTGACACAGATCAGATGGAACATTGGGAGTGGAATTGAAACCTTTATATTGCCTGATTCAACTCTCTCTCTCTCTCTCTCTCTCTCTCTCTCTTGGTATTTCTTGTTTTTATTTCTGTTTTCCTCTGTTGTTGATGTTGCCATGTTTTATTTTTATCCCGAATTTTAGTCATATTCATTTTTTTTTTCAATTTCATTCTTATATAATGATTTCTACATTGATACGAGTATATACGTTTATTCTTAGCTAAAGGGTCAACACACACACACACACACACACACACACACACACACACACACACACACCTGTAAAAGCCACAAGGAAGAAGAGACCAGAAACCACTAATAGTGACTTGAGCACGTCAGGTTGCGCTAATGTCCGCCAGCTTCCTGTACTTCCTTCCTGCTGCTTATTGAAATCCTTGTAGCTACTGATTTCTTGCTTCACATCCGCGTGGTGTCCTCTCAGATCCAGTAAAACCTCGACAGCCTTGTCTTCCTTGCCTGAGAGATAAGAGAGATAGAAATAGAGGTTAGGAAGAAGAGATTAGGTGTTAAAATCCTCGTAACTGCTGAATTTTTGCTTTACATTGGCGTGGCGTCCTCTCAGATCCAATAGAACGTCGATAGCCTTGTCTTCCTTGCCTGAGAGATATGAGAGAGATAGAGATAGAGGCAATTTGAGGTGTTGGTAAGGGTTAATGTAGAGAAGTCATCCTTGTAGCTGTTAATTTCCTACTTTACATAGGCATCACGTCCTTTCATATCCAGTAGAACCTCGATAGCCTTGTCTTCCTGCCCTGAGAGATAAGAGTGATAGAGATAGAGGTTAGAAGGAAGAAATTTTGAGCTATTAAATCATTGTAGTTGTTGATTTCTTGCTTTACATTGGTGTGACGTCCTCTCAGATCCAGTGTAACATCAACAGCCTAGTCTTATTTGCCTGAGAGATGAGAGAGATAGAGATGAAGATTAGGAGGAAGAGATTTAGTTATTCGAAGTGCTGAAAACCTTGTAGTTGTTGATTTCTTGCTTTACATTGGCGTGGTGTGACTGGTGTCCTCTCAGATCCAGTGTAACATCAATAGCCTAGTCTTATTTGCCTGAGAGATAAGATAGAGATGGAGGTTAGAAGGAAGAGATTTGAGGGAATTTGAGACGCTGGTAATATTACAACAGGAAAGTGATGAAAATAAAGAAAATAAAGGTTGATTGAGAGAAAGAGATGGAGGGATGGGTGAGGTGAGGTATAGATTGTCTGTCATCTGGTCTTCATTGTTTTCCTTAAGTGTCTCATCAATTGTGTACTGTTTTTTCTTTTCTTCACTTTCTCGTCCTTTTTCTTCTATTTTTCTTCATTTTCCCGTCGTTTTTTTCTTCTTTTCTTCAGTTTTCCGTCCATTTTCTTATTTTCTTATCTTTCCTTCAATTTTTTTCCCATTCTCTCCTGTTTCCATCCTTTTCTTTCACAATTCCACTCAATTCCACCTTTTAACTCGTTTCCACTCGTTTCCTTCACCCATTTTCCATCCGTTTCCTTTATATTTTCTCTGTTTCTTTCCTATCTTAACTGATTTTCACTTGTTTCTTTCATATTTACATCAATTTCTACCTGTATTCACTTCTTTCACCCATTTTCCATCCATATTAACTCCTTTTCATCCACTTTTCACCCATATTCACTCTTTTTCACCCATTTTCCACCCATATTAACTCTTTTCACCCATTTCCACCCATATTCACTCATTTTCACCCACTTTCCATCCATATTCACTCCTTTCCACCCACTCTCGACACGTTTTCTTCCCATTCTCCTTCCCGTTTTCTCTTACCTGTGACCACGAGGTAGGAGGGTGACTCGGGCAGCCAGAAGAGGAAGAGGATGAAGGCAGCGGGAACCAGGGCGTTAATAAAGGCAGCGGTGAAGTAACGCACGCAGTAACCCAGAACCACTGACAGGATCTGGCCTAGAGAGAGAGAGAGTGAGAGAGAGTGAGTGAGAGTGAGTGAGTGAGTGAGTGAGTGAATAAACTAAAAACTGACTGATATATTGAACAAGTTGATTGGTAAGAGAAGAGAGGAGAAAAATAATGAGAGAGAGAGAGAGAGAGAGAGAGAGAGAGAGAGAGAGAGAGAGAGAGAGAGAGAGTGTGGTATGTTAAGTTTGTTTATATAAGTACACACACACACACGTACAGGAGAAGGACGAGGAGGAGGAGGAGGAGAAGGAGGAGGAGGAGGACGAGGAAAAGAGAGAAGAGGAAGGAAAGGAGGAGGAGGAGAAGGAGGAGGAGGAGGAGGAGGAGGAGGAGGAGGAGGAGGAAAAAGAAGATTGATTAAAAGCAAAAGAGATCACATACATTTCTCTCTCTCTCTCTCTCTCTCTCTCTCTCTCTCTCTCTCTCTCTCTCTCTCAAGGGCCTTGCCACATGTTTAAAAGAGAGAGAGAGAGAAGAGAGAGAGAGAGAGAGAGAGAGAGAGAGAGAGAGAGAGAGAGAGAGAGAGAGAGAGAGAGAGAGAGAGAGAGAGAGAGAGAGAGAGAGAGAGAGAGAGAGAGAGAGACGGACGGACAGAGAAACAAAAACACAGACAAACAGACACAATTTTTCAAGCAACACACAAACACACACCCGCCCCATGAACACACACCTGTCCCCACAATACCCTAAACCAGCTCCGCCCAACCCCGCCCCGCCACGCCTCCCTGACACACCTACAAACCTACACACCTGCTAGGATGGCGAGGCTGAGACACATACACATTATCCCACGCACATCTGCATCCGCCAACTCTGCCACATATGAGTTAACGATGACAGTCATGCCTCCCACAGCCACACCTGAAATACACCTGAAAGAACACACATCTGTCACTCACACCTGCAAAAAAAGAGTGAAGAGAAGGAAGATATATGTAATGTTACTTAATCTGAAGAGCAAACCTTCCCCAGACTCTTTCCAAACCTCCACACACCTGTTTCACGAAATACAATCTAAAGAATACATACACATACCTTCCCACACCTGTTAAAACATGTATATCACATAATTAACTTAAAAAACACACCTGAATACATAACACAGCTTTCCAAACCATCTTAAACCTTCCAGAACCATTCCAAACCTGTATAAAGCATTTTAAACTTACCCAAACTTGTTATAATCATTTTAAACCATACCAAACCTTCCCAAACTATTGCAAACCTATCCAAACCATCGGAAAAGCATTCTAAACCTGCAAAAAACATTCCAAACCTACCGAAACCATTCCAAACCAACGAAAACTATTCCAAACCTACCTAAATGTACCCCTAACTACTCCAAACCTACCAAAACCTACACAAATCCACCCAAGACCATTCCAAACCTACCCACACCTACACAAGTGTACCCAAAACTATTCCAAACCTACCGAAATCATCCCAAATGTACCCAAACCATTCCAAACCTACCCAAATGTACCCAAACCTACCCAAGACCATCCAAAATCTACCTAAAAACCACTCCAAAGCTACCAAACCTACCGAAAACAATCCCAACTTACCCAAACCTACCTGAAACCTTCTCATATGTACTAAAACCATTCCAAACCTTCCCAAACCCATTCCAAACCTACTCAAACCTTCCAAAACAACTCCAAGCTTAGCCAAAATAATTCCAAACTTACCAAAACCATCCAAAAACCTATCCAAACCTACCTAAACCTACCCAAAACCACTCCAAACTTTCTCAAACCCATTCCAAACCTACCAAAACCTTAACAAACCTACACAAAACCACTCCAAACTTTCAAAAACCCATTCCAAATCTACTCAAACCTACAAAAACCTACCCAAAACCACTCCAAACCTATCAAAACCACTCCAAACCTGCCAAACCTTTAAAACCCATTCCAAACCTACACAAACATACCCAAACGTACCCAAAACCACTCTAAACTTGCCAAAATCTTCCAAAACCCATTCCAAACCTACACAAACATATCCAAACCTACTCAAAACCACTTCAAACCTACCAAACCTTCCAAAACCTATTCCAAACCTACACAAACATACCCAAACCTACCCAAAACCACTCCAAACCTCCCAAAACCTTCTAAAACCCATTCCAAACCTACACAAACATACCCAAACCTACCCAAAACCACTCCGAACCTGCCAAAACCTTCCAAAACCCATTCCAAACCTACTCAAACCTACCCAAACCTACCCAAAACCACTCCGAACTTGCCAAAACCTTCCAAAACCCATTCCAAACCTACACAAACATACCCAAACCTACTCAAAACCACTCCGAACCTCCCAAAACCTTCCAAAACCCATTCCAAACCTACTCAAACATACCCAAACCTACTAAAAACCACTCCAAACCTGCCAAAACCTTCCAAAACCCATTCCAAACCTACACAAACATACCCAAACGTACCCAAACCACTCCGAACCTGCCAAAACCTAAACCTTCCAAAACCCATTCCAAACCTACACAAACATACCCAAACCTACCCAAAACCACTCCAAACCTCCCAAAACCTTCCAAACCCATTCCAAACCAGCCCCAAGCCACACCTGGACAGAAGAATACCAGCGGCGTGAGGAATGAGGGCCATAGCAAGCCAGCCAATGAATGCAAAAGTTCCATTCATCATCATTCCTTTCCTTCTCCCGAGACGCATTGCCAAGGCCCCAGTCAGCCACGCTCCGGGTAGCGAGGAGAGCATTAGAAGACTGCCTGTTGGTTTAAAGAGGAGGTGGTGGTAGTGGTGGTGGTGGTGGTGGTGGTGAGAGGATCAGGAAGAGGAGGAAGAGGAATGGAATCTAGTGTATGATGGAAAAATGATAGACAAAATAGGAGGAGGATCAAGAGGAGGATAAGGAGGGAGGAGGAGGTAGTGATAAGAGGAAGAGGAAGAGATGGAATTTAGAGTATAGAGAAATGAGAGAGATAAAACAGAGGGAACGATCTGGTAAGGAGGAGAATGAAGAGGAGGAAAAGAAGGAGGTGGCGGTAAGAGGAAGAGGAAGAGGAAGGAGAGAAAGGAATTTAGCGTATAAAGGAGAAGTGAAGAGAGACAAAACAAGAGAAAATATTTGGTGGGGAGGAGAAGGGGGAAGGAGGAGGAGGTAGTGGGAAGAGGAAGAGGAAGAGGAAGAAGAAGAGGAGGAGAGAATGGAATTTAGTGATGTAGTAGAAATGAAAGATAGACAAAACAGGAGGAAATATGTGGTTAGAGGAGGAGGAAGAGGAGGAGGAGGAGGAGGAGGATGAGGAGGAGGAGGAGGGGAGGAGGGGGAGAAAGAGGATTTAGAGACAGGAAGAAGACACAATAACAGGAAAACACACACACACACACACACACACACACACACACACACACACACACACACCACCACCACCACCACCACCACCAACAACAACAACAGCAACAGCAAACTTAGTCTAGATTAAAATGACACCAGGTCACGTTAGATTAAGAGAAGAGAACAACAGGTACCTTTCGCGCAGGTGATTATGACGTCACGTATTGAAAGCGGAGGTGAAAGAAAACGGGAGATGTGTAGCGTAGCATTGGTCGAGTCAGGAAGTGCAATGCCATGGCCTGTATTCTGAAACGTTTTGTTGTCTCACCATCACTCTTTCCAAAGGCTCCAGTTGAAGATACTCGTGTTTTTTTAAGAGTATTTCTATGGCCTCTCAATATTGAAGGGTTTAGGTTAGGTTAGGTTAGGTTAGGTTAAGACTAGGTAAAGTTAAGTTAGGTTAGCATGGTTTCTAGTTTATTAAAGGGGAAAACTGTCTTGAAAACCAGGCTAGGTGTTTCAGTGGCCTTGCAAAATTGTAGTAGTGAGAAGCAAGGCGTTTCTGAATATAGCTGTAAGACTTTCCCCATTTATTCATTTATTTTTTTGTCCCTCAGTTCCTCAGTTCATCCTCGAGTAAATTATGAAAATATTGGGCAGTTCCTTTCCGGTGCATACGTAGACTAGCTTCCACGAACAATGCAAGAAGCGGGCATTTATTGTACTATTACTACTACTACTACTACTACTACTACTACTGCTACTCAAGGGGTCATGTGCTCACCGCCAAAGCCTTTAACACGACTGACCAAACTTCAGGACAGACCATCAGACACCAGCCGACCCTTCCAACACGTGACGTCACTACCACCTCCACTCAGACCAACTTATATTGTGCTCCGATCCTCCTTAACCGAGACCACCTGATTCTCTTCACTTCGCTTAAGATAATACACAGATAACTCTACAGCAAGCCAGGATAGGTCATTTGAGGTCAGGATAGGGTCAACACGTACCGATTAAGTCCTGCATGCCGTCTATATTAAGTGGCGTGCCGTAGAGGGAGGTGCCGTGTGTTTGCAGGTCTTCTACCAGCACGGCGGGGTACGTGAAGAGTGTGCCCATCAGCCCTGTGCCCAAACTCGACCGTGCCACCTTGCTGAACTAGGGAGAGTTAGCGAAAGTTAGAATAGTTGATCCCTTCAGTAGAATGCCATGTTTTTATAGTGATTCTGTTTACTAATTGGCGATTCTATATAACTTCAGAAACTCATGCTAGGATTAGAATCGTGAAGACTGTGGCCATTAATCTTCTGACCTCCATAGACTCTTCCTGATTCAAATAAATAAATCACACCCAAAAATCATGGCAAAAATACGTCTCTGTAATTGAAAGGGTTAGGTTAGGTTAGGTTAGGTTAAGATTATTTAAAGTTAAGTTTGGTTAGGAAAATTAGGTTTGGTTAAGATTAGGGAAAGTTAAGTTAGGTAGAAAATCAGTAGGGAGAATTTTGTAAAGTTAGGTTAAGGTAAGTTAGAGGTAGGTTTAGTTAGGTTAGATTAGGTTGAAGTTAGGATGAGTTAGGTTAGGTAGCTGATTTGTAAGGTAAAGTTAGGAAGAGTTAGGGCAAGTTAGATCAAGTTAGGAAGCAAATCAGTAGGGAAAATTATCTACAGTACTTAAGTTAGGTACAGTTAGGTTAAGTTAGATTAAGATAGGTAATATTAGGTTAAAGTTACTCCAAGTTAGG
>NC_059258.1:5177570-5185070 GCF_017591435.1 Portunus trituberculatus
CTACTAGTTATATGATGACTACTCCTACTCCTATTACTAATACCACCACACCACCACCACCACCACCAGCAACACCACGGTTTCATATGCCACCTACCACACCAACTACTACCACTCCTACTACTACTACTACTACTACTACTACTACTACTACAGCCTTCCCGCCGTGCAACATTACCAGGTCGATGCTGCGAGACAAAGGGTGTAACATTCATTCATCAGGAGTGAACGAAACAGAGATTGAAATTATTCTCGACACTCACAACAGACTGCGCGCCAAGGTAAGAGAGAGAGAGAGAGAGAGAGAGAGAGAGAGAGAGAGAGAGAGAGAGAGAGAGAGAGAGAGAGAGAGAGAGAGAGAGAGAGAGAGAGAGAGAGAGAGAGAGAGAGAGAGAGAGAGAGAGAGAGAGAGAGAGAGAGAGAGAGAGAGAGAGAGAGAGAGAGAGAGAGAGAGAGAGAGAGAGAGAGAGAGAGAGAGAGAGAGAGAGAGAGAGAGAGAGAGAGAGAGAGAGAGAGAGAGAGAGAGAGAGAGAGAGAGAGAGAGAGAGAGAGAGAGAGAGAGAGAGAGAGAGAGAGAGAGAGAGAGAGAGAGAGAGAGAGAGAGAGAGAGAGAGAGAGAGAGAGAGAGAGAGAGAGAGAGAGAGAGAGAGAGAGAGAGAGAGAGAGAGAGAGAGAGAGAGAGAGAGAGAGAGAGAGAGAGAGAGAGAGAGAGAGAGAGAGAGAGAGAGAGAGAGAGAGAGAGAGAGAGAGAGAGAGAGAGAGAGAGAGAGAGAGAGAGAGAGAGAGAGAGAGAGAGAGAGAGAGAGAGAGAGAGAGAGAGAGAGAGAGAGAGAGAGAGAGAGAGAGAGAGAGAGAGAGAGAGAGAGAGAGAGAGAGAGAGAGAGAGAGAGAGAGAGAGAGAGAGAGAGAGAGAGAGAGAGAGAGAGAGAGAGAGAGAGAGAGAGAGAGAGAGAGAGAGAGAGAGAGAGAGAGAGAGAGAGAGAGAGAGAGAGAGAGAGAGAGAGAGAGAGAGAGAGAGAGAGAGAGAGAGAGAGAGAGAGAGAGAGAGAGAGAGAGAGAGAGAGAGAGAGAGAGAGAGAGAGAGAGAGAGAGAGAGAGAGAGAGAGAGAGAGAGAGAGAGAGAGAGAGAGAGAGAGAAGGTAGAGAGAGAGAGAGAGAGAGAGAGAGAGAGAGAGAGAGAGAGAGAGAGAGAGAGAGAGAGAGAGAGAGAGAGAGAGAGAGAGAGAGAGAGAGAGAGAGAGAGAGAGAGAGAGAGAGAGAGAGAGAGAGAGAATTTTAACAAGGTTTTTACGTTATTAACAAGGAAAACACTCTTGAAAACCTGTCTTATCATGTCTGTGGCCTCGGGAAACAGACGTGGTGAAGTGATATGGGTTTTCAAAGGGGTTTTTATGGTTCTATTGATGAGTTAACTTGATTTCTACGTTATCAGCAGGAAAAACACTCTTAAAAACTTAGCTACAACATCTCACATGGGTTTTCAAGGGTGTTCTTTTAGTTCTAGTTGTAAATGAATAAGATTTCTATATTATTAAATCTCCTTATTGACTCACCGCTAACCCGATTTCTGAGTCCGTTCCATTTATCTACCACTTCACATGACACACAATTTCCCTTGATCTCTTTCTTAAACCTAACATTTCCAAGCTTTATTATTTCTTGCTCTTAGTTACTCACCCTCAGTTTATTTACACCACGCTTGTTGCAACTCCTTGGTCCGTATTCAGAGATGCTTTGTTCTCTCACCACTATTTTTCAAGGCCACAGAGATGATTAGCGGGGTTTTCAAGAGTGTTTCTCCTGTTGATAATGTAGAAATCTTGTCAATCGGCGTCTAGAACAGTAAAAACAACTTTAAAAACTCGTATCAACTTGAAACCCCTTTGAAATAGTTGAGGTGAAGCACAGCCCTTCAGTACAGAGACGCATTTTTTACCTTGAGATTTATGTACTCTCAGACCATTTCATTGGCATTAGGAAGTGTCTATGAAGGTCACAGTATACACTATCTTAATCTCCCACATGAATTTCTAAAGCTGTATAGAATCACCAAATAGTAAGCAGACGGAATATGAAAAACGCGTCATGGTTCTGAAGGGGTTAATAATACGAGCCTTAACTCTGACCACCTCTATTGCTTATCACGAATGTTTCCAAGCGTCCCCATCACCACCAGTCTTTCCTGTCCTAACCACTAACCAGTAACACTAAACACGAGACTGCTAACCCTACCACACTCGTCCACCACTAAGCCTGTACCGAAGAATCTCAACACTTACTATTCCATCTCAGTTACCTTGAGTTCTGTCCATCACGTGAAGGCAGGGCGTGACTGAGGCATCTATGTGTATGTGTGTGTGTTTGCAGGTGGCGTCTGGCAGCGAAACACGAGGGGCACCGGGACCACAACCCTCTGCAGCGGATATGGAGCAGCTGGTGTGGAATCCTGAGCTTGCATGGGTAGCGCAGGTGTGTGTATGTGTGTATATGTGTGTGTGCGTGTACGTGTGCGTGTGTTCCTAAATGCATCTTCTAACAGAAATAACGAGAAATAATGAAAAGAAAGAGAAAAAAACATCAATTTCCTTCTCAAATGCCATTAAAACAGTAAAACAGTGAAAACACCCCGACACACTCTAACATACCCTTAAAACACTCCAGACACGATGAAACCAACAAAAATACCCGCAAAAAACATTAAAAACACTTCAACACACTCAAACACACCCGTAAAACACTCTAGACACAAAAAAATCCACAAAAACACCATTTAAAACATTCCAACACACTCAAACACACCCTTAAAACGCTCCAAACCCATCCAGCCATCCCAAACACCATTTAAATTAGTCCAACACACTCAAACATTCTAGATGTCTTGAAACATGTCCAAACACCACAAAACACACTTTAGAACACCCTAACACACGATAACAACACTCCAGATATCCTTAAAAGTCCCAATACACCCTTTAAACCACCGAAACACACCCAAACACACTCTTAACAGACTCCAAACACCCTTAAACAACCCCAAAACACCCCAATACACTCAAACACACCCTTAAAACACTCTAAACTCGCTAAAACCAGGCCAAAACCCCCCAAAAAATCCTTTAAAGCAGCAAACACTTAAAGACATCCTTATAAACATTCCAACACACCTAAACACACTCTTATCACACCCCAGACACCTTTAAACCGACTCAAACACCTCAAATACACCCCAATACACCCAAACACACCCTTGACACACTAAAAAAAAAACACCCTAAAACCAACCCACACATCCAAAAAAAAAAAAAACACCCCAAAACACTCTTAACACACTCTAGGCACCCTCAAACTATCCCAAATACTCCAAAACAGCCTTTAAAACATCCCAACACACCCAAATACACCCAAACACACCCAAACATGCTCTTAACACACTCCAACACCCTTTAAAACATTCTAACACACTTTAAAACACTTCAACACCCCTTAAAACCCTTCAACACCCTTTTAAACACTCCAACACCCTTTAATACACTCCAACACCCTTTCAAACACTCCAACACCCTTTAAAACATTCCCACCCTTTAAAACACTTCAACATCATTTAAAACACTCCAACACCCTTTAAAGCACTTCAACACCCTAAAAACACTTCAACACCCTTTAAAACACTCCAACACCCTTTATAACACTCCAAAACCCTTTAAAACACTCCAACACCCTTTAAAACATTCCAACACCCTATAAAACACTTCTACACCATTTAGAACACTCCAATACCCTTTAACACACTCCAACACTCTTTAAAACATTCCAACACCCTTTAACACACTCAAACACCCTTTAAAGCAATCTAACACTTTTTTTTTTTTCCAGAGATGGGCGGATCAGTGTGTGTTTGAGCATGACACGTTTGCTGACAGGAAGATCTGCTCGCGAGATTACGAAGTGGGACAAAATCTTTACTATAAATGGGAAGGGAAAAAGATCTCGGTAAGTGCTGGAGTGTTGTGGTGGTGGTTTAGGAGGTCAGGGAGGAGGTTGGGATTGTAGTAGTAGTAGTAGTAGTGGTGGTGGTGGTAGTAGTAGTAGTAGTAGTAGTAGTAGTAACAAAAGCTTCAACTCTAAGTAATCCCCAAAAATAATGTAATCTTCTCTCAGAACTGAAATATGTAATCGTAAAGTAATTTCTCAGAACTGAACGCTGGCGGCAGAATCTTGACAATGGAGGATGGACAGTAGTAAAACAAGATATGAATAGATAATAACGAAAGATAAAGAAAACCAGGTAAAAAGAATGAAAAACCGATACAAACAGAGAAAAAGAGAAAGAGAATAACAAAGAGTAGAATTAATACCACAAGCAAACAAATTAACGAACAAACAATAATCACTTTCCTTCTATTACCAGATTGAGAGTTAACAATATCTTTCTTTATCTTATTTATACCATAGTTTTTCTTTTTTTTATCAGTACAGTGTTGCTAAATCTTTCCTTGCAATACAATACAGCAATACCACTCTCTTTCTCTCTCTGTAAGATGAAAAGTGAGTGAAATACAGAGAATAGTAAGAGTGTAAAAGGTGGTGGGTGAACTCTGCATCTTGGTGATCTTGAAGCAGTCTTAGGTAACCACACTATAATCTTCCCTGACAGAACTGGAGGCTTGCAGTGGAGTCTTGGTACAATGAAGTGTATTTCTTCAACAAGACTTCCATCTCTTCCTTCATGCCCAACGACTCAGCTGTCATCAGTCACTACACGCAGGTCTGTAGCTTACGTGCGTGAGTGTGTGTGTGTGTGTGTGTGTGTGTGTGTGTGTGTGTGTGTGTGGGGAAAACTAGCTAAGGGTAAAAAGAGTAAAAAAAGAAAATGCCTACTTAGTTACCAGTCCCCGTGCAGCTCCGAGAGTTAGCCAAAAGAAAGGGATAAATGTCTTGAAACCTTCCTCTTAAATCAGTTCAGATCATAGGAAGATGGAAATACAGAGAGATGCAAGGAGTTTCAGTGTGTGTGTGTGTGTGTGTGTGTGTGTGTGTGTGTGTGTGTGTGTGTGTGTGTGTGTCTCGAGGTGTGGCGGAGAGTGTCACATTGTTTTGGTGACTCTATAAACATTGCCGGACATTTGGGTGATATCTGGGTATTGGTTTGCCCTCCATGTGTTTCTGCTAATCCCTCCAGTCCCTTACCCACGACGAACACTCCTCTCTCTCTCTCTCTCTCTCTCTCTCTCTCTCTCTCTCTCTCTCTCTCTCTCTGACCTCTGACATTCAATTATTTACAGTAAAACAAACCAAAACACCGTGACAGCATTGTTTGACCTTTTGACCTTCAGTATAAACAGTGAAGGATGGTTTTCATGTTGTCAAAGGAAATAGTCTGTGTGATGGTAAAGAAACACTCCACCAGCCCCTACCTCCACACAAGGTCAGGGGTTTAATTGTGTCTATGCTGACACTACTACTGCTACTACTACTACTACTACTACTACTACTACTACTACTACTACTACTACTACTACTATTATGAGTGAATGAGTAGAGGCAAGACAAGAAACAGTGACTAGCACAAGAGAGAAACACAACACACTCTATACAATAACCCCTCTCCCCTACCCCCTGTAGGTGGTGTGGGCGTCAACGAAGGAGGTGGGTTGCGGCGCTACCTATTACGTGCCCTTCATGAACGGGATCAGCCGCCTGTACGTGTGCAACTACGGGCCGCGCGGCAACCAGGTGTACGGCGCAGTGTACAGGCAGGGGCCCCCGGGCAGTCTGTGTAGCGGCGCCGTGACGCGGGATGGCCTGTGTGTGTGACGGGGATGGCGGAGCGTGGTGCGGGATCTAGTGTGTGGGAGTGTGAGACGGCGGGTCGTCGTGGGTGCCGCGGGGCAGGAGCGACGCTATCTGAGTTGCCAGGGCAGCCAGGAGTTCGCGGTACCGTGGGTGCGGAGCGGCTGCGAGCAGGCAGGCCGCGACGTCAGCCTGCACTTGGCCCGGGGAATGGGTGGAAAGAGTCTGCATGAAGACAGGCCGCGGGCAGCATAGAAAGGCAAGCAGCATGCAGGCGCCCCTCGTCGCGGCGTCCTGAACCCTCTCAGCCTCCTGAGCCAGACTCTCGCCGAAGTTCCTTGCCTCTGGGCCGGCGGTGTCGCCTCCGAGTAGGGCAAAGGCCGCCACCTGCAGCAGCGGCGCGGCGTGCTGGCGCCGGAAGTGTTGTTCCAGCACCTGTAGCAAAGGCGTGCCTTGAGGCGGCAGCAAGCAGGCAGCGGGATCCAGGCGCAAGCCGCTGCCCACCACAGCACAAAACCATTCGGCCACCACGGACAGCAGGGGCGCCTCGCCCGCGCCCACTGCGCTCGCCTCGCCCAGTCTACGTAGAGCCAGCAGTAACACGCGAAGAGAGAAGGGCGTGAGCGCGCGGACAGCAGCTGTCACCAGCCGCGCCTCCTCCACCACCACTGGGTCTTCGCCGCCCTGGAGCGCCTCCTCCACGGCCTGCAGCACGCGGCCGGGCGTTTGGAAGGAGTTGGCCGCCCAGAGCAGCAGTGGCGGCTCGGCCAGGGCCATCAGGCGGCAGGCGGCAGTAGTGACAGCCTGAAGGGTGTCGCCGGGAAGCTGGCAGGCCCCGGGCAGGCCGCGCTCGTCCAGCAGGGTAAACAGCGGCGTGAGGGCGGCGCGGAGCTGTGGTGGCGGCAGCTGGTGCGGCAGCGCCTGCACCAGCGCCAGCAGAGTGGTGGTGAGGCTGGTGGTGGCCGAGGAAAGTGCTACCAGCAGTGCGGGCGCCGCCGCCCACCGCCACGCCTCGTGCACGGCTCCAGTAGCCTCCAGCAGCGTGTCCAGCCAGGGTGCGGCGTGCTGCGGCGGTGCCTCCTCCAGGTGGTCCCGCAGCAGTAGCAGGGCACTGTCCAGGAGGGGCAAAGCGCGCGGCTCGTGCGCCAGCAACAGCAGCCAGCGTTGCAGTGACTCTCCCCAACCTGGCAACGCCGCAACCAGCGGGCGCCGCCACTCGTGCAGCAGCTCCAGCGCCGCCAGTAGGGGCCCGCCGTTCCCCACCCACCCCTGCTCCTCGCCCTGCTTCAGCAATGCCCGCGCCGTGTTCACTACCACTACTACGTCTCCTACTGTAGGCCGCGCCACGCACGCCCGTAGCAGGTACAGGTCAGCGGCCAGAGCCGGGGAGGCGCCCTGCAACAGATTGTCGGCCGCGCCGCGCGCCAGCATGGCGGCCTGCGCCTCGCTGAGCCATGCGCGGCGCCCTTCATCTCCCTGGTCTGCCATGAGAGCAGCGGCCGCGGCGGGGCCTAGCCAGGGCCAGGCGCGCGGGTCACGCTCTAGCAGCGCCACCAGCACCGCCACGTCACGACGCCCCAGCAGCCTCGCCAGGCCCGGGTCACGCTCCAGCAGGCCCGCCAGGCGCCGGTACAGATCCTGCCCGCCCTGCCGCCCCCCACCTCGCTGCGCCAGACTGTGCAACTCCTTCAGCAGCCCCGTGAACGTGTG
>NC_059258.1:5187570-5190070 GCF_017591435.1 Portunus trituberculatus
AGAAAGTAATTCGTATACATACATATATACAGACATACACACATACACACATATACATATATAAATACATACACATATAGACATATAGACATGCACGCACATATACGGATACACACACATACACATAAACACGTATACAAATATATGGAGGTGATACTTAACATGTAAGGTCAGTCATGATCAAAATACATAATATTCCGAAAAAAAAGAAAGAATGTATCAGCTACCAATGACAAAGACAATACGCTTTAGTTTCTTTCTTCAGTGTATTGAAATAAGCTCTTGTAAGAAGTTTTCTGTGAAGAGGCAGACAACTGATCAACTTCGGGCCAGAACAAAAGGCGATGTTACTGAATAATGTTCTGCATGCTGGACACACTGAGTTAATTTGAACAAGTTTCGTCCTTGAGTTTTAAATATTAATAACAGTGTGATATAAATTTGAATAGAAGAAAGTTTTTATTAGTTTATTTTCAGATTATATATTTTCTGTTGAATAAAAGTTTCTACAGTAAATATGTATCGCAAAATTTTGTTCAATGTCACTGATAATGCGTTTAACCACTTCATTAATGGGACGCATTTTTACCTTGAGTTTTGTGTGTCATAAGACGATTTCATTTGCATTAGGAAGGGTCTATGGAGGTCAGATGATTAATGGCTAGAGTCTTCACTGTTCTAATCCCCACATGAGTTTCTGAAGCCATATAAAATCTCCAAAATAAAAAGCAGAGGTAATAAAAAAACACGTCCTGGTACTGGAGGTTAAGAAGCATGGCCATGTACAAGCCCAAACGGATCACAGTATGCAGGTGAGGGCAACAAAGGTACAGTGTATGTTGATGAGTGCTTCAGGTGGTACATTATTACGCATTCTATACAAGATTCCAGTAAGTTTTGAAAGATTTAGACAAGTTTGGTTGATGTGACTTTTCCAATTTAGATTTTCGTCAATATAGACACCAAAAATATTGTGTGAATATCTTGACCAATAATTTCCACCAGTGACTAAGACAGGTTCAATTACATTTCTCACAGATCTGTTTTGAAAGAGAATATAATGAGTTTTGATGAAATGAGCTTTGATTTATTTTGATTAGTCCAAAAATATGCATCATTCATTTTAATAATTTGATTTCTGTGCAGTCAGTATTTTTATCCTTCATAATTAGTTTAGTATCATCAACATAGATCACGGAGTTAATAGTCTTGTGGTAACATTAATCATATTCCTTTTAATAAATTTGGATTGAAGTCTCCTAAGAAATATGTACCATGATATCTTTTGTCAGTCACCGAAGAAAGAATATCAGCCAGCGTGTATGTGTGTGTGTGTGTGATGCTGGAGGTGATGGTGGTGGTTGTTGTTTGAGCACTCGTTAGGGGAGCTACAGAAGTTCTTGTTCGTGGACAGGTGGCAGAAGTGAACAGACGGGTGAGTGAATGAATAAGTGAATGAGAACCGCCACATCATTCTGCCCAACCACCTTACGTCACTCCCTCTCGTGTTGTGAAGGACGTTTCTAATTCTTCCTCTAGCGTTGGTCTTGAAGCCAAAGCGTTTCTCAAGACCAAGCAAATAGAGTAACAGTTCATAATTGTAGAGTGCGGGACGGGGAGGGTGGGAAGGGAATGGAGGAGGCAGTAAATAGGATAATAGTAACTGGCACAACTCTCTCTCTCTCTCTCTCTCTCTCTCTCTCTCTCTCTCTCTCTCTCAAAACATATACTGATAATGTGGTACAAATAGAAACACGAATCGTAAAACAGATGACAATTATCGTACAGTGAATGTCTGCCTTTTTTGTTCCCGTGATTCCCTCCTTTATTTCTCCTACAAGGGGCGACGTCTTTATAAATTCACAGTGACAAGCTTTTAACGGGAGTATAATGGCTGAGCACGACGGGAGGCTGAATAATGGAAAGCTTCATTATAGAGTTGGACCCCCCATTAAAAAAAAAGCAAATAAAAACTGTCTTTTTTTTTATGGTATTCATGTCTGTGCGGTGCTTGGCTCGCTGCCCGGCGTGACTCGGCCCGGGCATCGTACGTCTGGCAGCCCGTGTTTGTTATATCTCGTTTGGTTAATATAATATGTTCAGTTTTATCGAGTTATCTCTTAGTGTTAAATAATGTTCTGATGTCAAATTCGTATTATTTTTTTTTTTTTTTATCCAATTTACATTATGCTTTGTAATGAGTAAAATATAAAAACTCAACCCCAAATCGATGTCGTACTCAACATGCAAAGTGTCGTACGTCAGTTAGACAAAATTATGCCTCAATTTTGCATTATAATTGTCGCGATAAAAAAAAAAAAAAATGTTGGGCCTTTAAAGTGATATATATAGAGAGAGACAGAGACAGAGACAGATAGATAGACAGATAAACAGATAAATAGATAAATAGATAGACAGATAGATAGATAGATAGATAGATAGATAGATAGATAGATAGATAGAGAGAGAGAGAGAGAGAGAGAGAGAGAGAGAGAGAGAG
>NC_059258.1:5195070-5200070 GCF_017591435.1 Portunus trituberculatus
TATCCTCCCCAGAATAAATGCAGTCAACTCGTTCGATAACAAGGCATTCAGTATCAATTCTCGTCCCGGTAATCTCTGCAAAGAAGAGGAGGTAGATTTTATTCATTCATGGAACCATTTCTACGATCAGAAAATTTTGTTTTGGAAGGATTTTCTTCACCTAAATTCTACTGGATCAGCAAGACTCGGGCGACTTTTCAATGCTGCGGTAAATGCTCATGTATCACAAAACGCCACGCAGCAATGACAGAGATGACGTAAACAATGAAAGCGAAACTTCCATCTGAGCGTGATGACAAAATTTCGTTACATCGATGCACGCAGTAAAAGAAATAAGTTTCAGTATCTGGAAGAAATTGTGAGTATGGAGGACTACGATATTATCGGCGTGACAAAGTCCTGGATAAACACAGCCAATCGTAATTTTTTTGTGCAATTTTCGTTGCAAGGCTACAATTTGTTTAGCTGTGAAAGAGCGCACAGAGGAGGTGGAGTACTCCTCCATGTCAAATCAAGTCTTCTCCTGTTTTCGAAACCAATCGAAAAGATTAATAATATTGATGTCTCAAACATTCAACTTAGCTCTAAAGCGCGAAAACTAATAACTGGTGGCATTCACCGAGTACATGAGACTGACAACAAACTATATGAACAAAAAGCCGAAACTTGTTCAGAAAACGAAACAGTAATTGTTGGAGACTTCAACCTTGCATTAACAGATGGGTCGATCCTTCAAATTCACACTCGAGACAAGATCTGTATAACAATCTTCTAGAAAGCAGTCTGGATCAACTTGTACAACACCCAACTAAAGCTGATAATATCTTAGACCTCATTTTAACCACAAATGAAAACACAAGCACTAACGTAGAGGTTGGTTACGAATTCAGCATCAGTGACCACCAGGCGATTACATTCAGTATCAAGACAAATAAGCTTTTTCCAAATGACAGTAAAGAAACAGTACAGGACTTTCATTTGGCTTCACAGAAAGTGATTGGAGACAATTGTAAAGTATAATTTGCATAAACGAAGCGTGGAAAACATTCACGTACAAACTTGACCTAGCTATAATATCCTCTGTTTCACTGAAATAGCCTCTCGATCGTCAACAATAAACCGAAATGGTGGAGCTCAAAAATAAAAGTTGTCTCTCCGCTAAAAAAAATTCGCCAACCAAAAATATAAAAGAAAGAGACAAGACCGAGCACGATCAATTGTGACGCCATGCTAAAAAAAAAAAAAACTCATTAGAAAAAGTAAAAAGAATTTTGAACTCCATGTCGCAAATCGAAGCAAGTCAAATTATAAAGAGTTTTCCAGCTACATCAGAAATAAAAAAAGTATTTGCTTCAACAATAGGGCCACTAGCTCTACACAACAACGAATACACAGACAACGAAAGCGAATTGGCAATGGAATGAAACGGTTACTTTGCGTCCGTCTTTACTGAGGAAGACGATTCAGAAAATCAGCCAGTTGCTCTACATTGCAGTAATAACGTCTATCTGAATAAGGGCAGCTTCCAAGGAAATCTAATTTTGCGCGCCATAAAGTGTGCGGCGTCCTTTGATTAAAGGAAAGTGCACTTTTACAGTGGTTGTATGGAGCTGGGGACTGATTGACTGTTGTCGCTCTCTCGAAAGTGCCAGGTAAGGCTGCCGCACCACCCCTTTGACTCCACACTACACAACACTGCCCACACGAACAGTTAGCCCAGAGTTAACGGTCACTACTACTACTCTCGACCTGTGACGGGCTGTGTTTGGAGAGAGCCTTGGCAATTATTGATCACCATCGGGAACTAAGTACCAGGGATCAATGTTGCAAGGGGAAAGTATGCTATTTCAGTGGACTGAACGGAGCTGAGACCTGTTTGACTGCAGCCTCCCTAGAAAGCACCAGGCAAGGCTGCCACACCACCCATTCGACACACTGTGCATCCACGTACACAATACACACACAACATTACATTCACCAAGCTTTAACACCTTCCCCCACAAACACTACCAGACACACGTACATTACATATTTTCTTTCCACTCTACTAAAATTCCATGTTTTATTTTTTTTATTATCACATGGTTTTGCCTCTTTTTTCTCCCAGCCTCGGTTGGAGGGAGGGGTGGGTGGGGAGGAGTCATCTGCTTTGCTGTCCTGTCTCTATCACTGGTAGTTAGCAAACAGTCTCAACATACAGTCTAGTAAGGATATCACTGAGTCTTTTGCTGTTTGTCTTTCTTTGTATTCTTTGTATTCCTCCTCCTCCTCCTCCTCCTCCTCCTCCTCCTCCTCCTCCTCCTCCTCCTCCTCCTCCTCCTCCTCCTCCTCCTCCTCCTCCTCCTCCTCCTCCTCCTTACTTCCTCTTTCTTTCCCCTTCCTTGGTACGTGACGTCTTAGAGAGAGAGAGAGAGAGAGAGAGAGAGAGAGAGAGAGAGTAATTAGAACACAGGTATGCAAATGGAGAAGAAAAGGTAATTGATTTTTTTGATTAGTTGGTCTCTCTCTCTCTCTCTCTCTCTCTCTCTCTCTCTCTCTCTCTCTCTCTCTCTCTCTCTCTCTCTCTCTCTCTCTCTCTCTCTCCTCATATTATTAATACAAACTTTACTTAATACATAACCTTTCAGGAGGAGGAAGAAGAGAGGAGGAGGAGGAGGAGGAGGAGGAGGAGGAGGAGGAGGAGGAGGAGGAGGAATTGTCTGAAATAATAATAAGAAAAGAATAATAAATGGTAATGTAAGAGGAAGAGGAGGAGGAGGAGGAGGAGGAGGAGGAGGAGGAGGAGGAGGAGGAGGAGGAGGAGAACATGTTTGTTCGTTTTAATAATTTTGTTTTCAATGTTCTGTTATATTTTCTTGTTTCCTCCTTCTCCTCCTCCTCCTCCTCCTCCTCCTCCTCCTCCTCCTCCTCTTCCTCCTTCTCCTTGTCCTGTTTATTAATTCATGCTTTATTTTCCGATATATACACTTTTATGAATATTATTTTCTCTTCTCCTCCTCCTCCTTCTCCTCCCTCTCCTCCTCCTCCTCCTCTTCCTCCTCCTGCTGCTCCTCCTCCTCCTCCTCCTTTTCGAGAAATAAGCAGCATATAGAACGCCTGGAAGATCTAAACCTGTCTATCGTAACAAGATGGAGGAAAGGAGGAGACGTGATTGACGTTTAAAAGGATTATAGCAACCTTGAGGCTAAGTATTCCATCAGTGATCACTCTAACACGACATGAGATAACAGATTGACCCCTTCAGTACCGTGACGCGTTCACATGTTTATTCTGGTTACTATTTGGCGATTTTATACAGCTTCAGAAACTTGTGTGGGGGATTAAAATAGTGAAGACTCTGGCCATTAATCTTCCGACCTCCATAGACCCTTCCTAACGTGAATAGAGTCGTCTGATCGTAGCTAAAAGACTCAAGGTAAAAATGCGTTCCAATACTAAAGGGATTACGCCTAATGGTTTCAAATCCCACGAGGACAAACATATATTCTTTAACTGGTCAATAAGGTCGTCTAATCATACCTAAATGACTCAAGGTAAAAATGCGTTACAATACTAAAGGAGTTTCAAATCCCACGAGGACAAACATTATTTTTGAAGTGGATGGCAAATATAAGTTTCCTTCAGGTATTGTAAGTAGAGACTCCATTGTATCATTGTAAAATAAGCTAGAGAAATGTTTAAAAGTTTACCACCAACAATTTCTCTTGTACGAATAACACACACACACACACACGTCACTTAGAAATTTCATTGATATTATTTCTTCATGTATTTCAGAAAGACATGTGGAATTTTTTTAATGGCCTATAGCGCCTGTAGGTCTACTTGAAGAGTATATGTGGGAAGCGTTGTTGAGCTTCCACCCATGAGTGGCGCAGGCAATTTTATTTATAGTGGAACCCATATTAGGGCCCATATCACCACCCAAGCGCATCTTTGGTGTAACCACCTGGAAGCTGGGTATCATGGTGATATGTAGCTAACTTTAAACAACTCCACAAATGGCATAGCTACAAAGCGGTACGTGGTGGGATTCGAACCTACGCGTGGACGTCTGCCAGATCCCACCATCATCACCTTATTCATTACTCCACCGCCTCCCTTGATCATTGATAGTAGAGTGAATAGCAGAGTCTCTTTACAACCTCCTCTTGTGAAAATTCTGTGTCAATTGTGTGCATTTCAGATAAACATATAGAGTTGACCGTAGAGAGAATAGTAGAATCTCCTTTCATCTTCTCCTGTGAAAGCTCCATATCAGTTGTGTATATTTTAGAGACACGTAGAACTGATGATATAATGAATAGTAGAATCTCCTTTCATCCTCTCCTGTGAAAATTCCTTGTCTCTCCACACTGCAGGGTACTTTTCTCGACCACTGCCCACGCCAGAGAAAGCAGGAGGGAGTGGTGAGTGGGGATGGGCCTTCTCCTGTGCTGTCTGTCTCTCTTCCTGTAGCAAGCACACTTCAAAACACCAAAAGGTTCTTCTCTTCCTCCTCCTGCTTCTATTTCTCCTCCTCCTCCTCCTCCTCCTGCTTCTATTTCTCCTCCTCCTCCTCCTCCTCCTCCTCCTCCTCCTCCTCGCTGCCATCAAATGTTATCAACTCAGGTACTATCGAAACGTTCAAACTTCGCCTCGATAAATACTTTGAATCTAATCCCCGTTTGTCGCTATTCATTTCCGAGTAACTTGCGCTTTTTCTTTTATCTCCCGGGCCTCTGATCGTGGTTTAAATTGCCCGTTAGTTTGAATTACTCTCACCCTCCATACATGACACAGATAGCCCGGAGTGAACGGTCACTACTTTTACTCTCGATCTGTGAAGGGCTGTGGATAGTCAAGAGCCCTGACAGTAGGTGACCATCATCGGGATTTAAGGTACCAGGGTCACCGCTGCAGGGGTAACCATACAGTGTGCGGCGCCCTTTAAAGGGAAGTGCACTTTTACAGTGGTTGTACGGAGCTGGGGCCTGATTGACTGCTGCCTCTCTTGAAAG
>NC_059258.1:5210070-5212570 GCF_017591435.1 Portunus trituberculatus
GCCGTGTTGCTGCCGAGGCAAAGTATGCTGCCTGGCTCCGCTACAAGAGGAACCCGACTCGGCGCAACAAGGACCTGCACAGGGCTGCATGCAGGAGGATGGTGGTAACCAGCAAGTGGGCCTTAAAAAAGTGGGAGGAAAGCCTGCGCCGGAAACTGTGTGGCACTGGCGTAGGAAACAAAACTTGGTGGTCTCTTGTTAAGGACAAACAAGGAACTGGCCACCAAGAATCCTCCTCTTCTTCCTCCTCCTCCTATTCCTATTTTGGTCTTCATATAACTCCTGTTCCTCTTCCTCCTAACAACAACAACAATCCCTGTTGTCAGTGGTGGGTAAAGTGTTTGAGAGGGTCGTGGCAACACCAACGACCTAATGATGCTTCTCAACAGCAACATCATCAACAACAACAACAACTTTTGATAACAGTATGGCACAACAACAACAACAACGACAACGTTATCGTCATCATCATCATCATCAACAACATTATTCGATCAAGTGACACCTGAGGCCATCAATCAGCAGCTAGAGTGATAAAGGAGCTGGAGATTCGCGCCGGAGAAGACACAAGCAATGGTTGTCTCTCGGTCCCCAGCCGCCATGGCAGATGGCAGAGAGATGAGAGAGAGTGGAGATCGAGAGAGAGAGCCAAGAGAGGAGAGAGAGAGAGAGAGAGAGAGAGAGAGAGAGAGAGAGAGAGCCATAGCTAGAGAGAGAGAGAGAGAGAGAGAGAGAGAGAGAGAGAGAGAGAGAGAGAGAGAGAGAGAGAGAGAGAGAGAGAGAGAGAGAGAGAGAGAGAGAGAGAGAGAGAGAGAGAGAGGGGCAGTCAATTAGATAGGTCACTTAATTGAGCAAAAAATCTGACAGAATGATGTGTGTGTGTTTCAGTGTTTGATCTGCTGCAGTCTCTGACGAGACAGCCAGACGTTACCCTACGGAACGAGCTCAGAGCTCATTATTTCCGATCTTCGGATAGGCCTGAGACCAGGCACACACCACACACCGGGACAACAAGGTCACAACTCCTCGATTTACATCCCGTACCTACTCACTGCTAGGTGAACACCACCTACACGTCAAAGGAGACACACCCAAATATCTCCACGCGGCCGGGGAACCGAACTCCGGTCCTCTGGTTTGTGAAGAGAGAGAGAGAGAGAGAGAGAGAGAGAGTGTGTGTGTGTGTGTGTGTGTGTGTGTGTGTGTGTGTGTGTGTGTGTGTGTGTGTGTGTGTGTGTGTGTGTGTGTGTGTGTGATGAGTGTGGACAACAACCACCATCACTACCAATAATAACAACACGAACAACAATAACAACAAAACAACAACAACAACAACAGTAACAACAACAACAACACAACAACACAACACACACACACACACACACACACACACACACACACACACACACACACACACACACACACACACACACACACACACACACTCCTAATGTACGGCGCAAGGTAAGTGAAACACGGCACGCTCTCCCCGTAGAGTTTTCCAGAGGCTTGAGTTCTCCCGCCTCCCAGCCGCTCCCCGCCCGCCGCGCTCTGTTCACCCTTGTTTTAACATACTGCAAATGACATCACTGAACTTAAATCATGCGTGTGTTCAGCTTAATGAGGCGTGGCTATGCACTGGCTATTTGTTATGTACAGGAGAGTGCTGCAGAATTGTGTGTGTGTGTGTGTGTGTGTGTGTGTGTGTGTGTGTGTGTGTGTGTGTGTGTGTTTCGTGGTGGGTAAGCATTTGTGTTCTTTCTATTTTGCTTGCTTTTATTAGGGTTTTGTTGTTGTTGTTGGTGGTGGTGGTGGTGGTTATAGATAGTATTAGTAGTAGTGATGATGGTGGTGGTAGTGGTAGTAATGGTAGTAGTACTCACCATCATCATCGTCATCATTATCATCATGATCATAATAGTAGTAATAATAGCAGCATGGTGAGGTGGTGGTAGGTGGTGGTGGTGGTGGTGGTGGTGGTGGTGGTGGTGGTGGTGGTGGTGGTGGTGGTGGTGGTGGTGGTGGTGGTGGTGGTGGTGGTGGTGGTGGTGGTGGTGGTGGTGGTGGTGGTGGTGGTGGTGGTGGTGGTGGTGGTGGTGGTGGTGGTGGTGGTGGTGGTGGTGGAGCAATGGTAATGGCGGTGGTAATGGTAGTAATGGTGGTGGGTACCGGTGGTGTTATAATAATGCTGATGGCAGGACAGTGATGATGTGACAACTGCTGCTGCTGCTGCTACTGCTACTACTACTACTACTACTACTACTACTACTACTATAACAGTAACAACAACAACAACAACTACTACTACTACTACTACTACTACTACTACAACCACCACCACCACCACCATCACCACCACCACCACCACCACTACCATCCATGAAAACAACCACAAAAAAACAAGAAAATAAAGAAGAAACGAAGACAAAAAGCAAAATAAGAGAAGAAAACTTTACATTCACACTCCTTAACGAACAAAATACTTTAAATACAAACTTCT
>NC_059258.1:5242570-5245070 GCF_017591435.1 Portunus trituberculatus
ACATTGCTACTTACTTTTAAAGGTTGTAATTGAAGTGATACGGGTTTTTAAGAGTGTTTTTAGGGTTGTAGTGGCAGATTAACAAGGTTTCTACATTACTAACTGGAAGAATGCACTTTAAAATAATGCTTTCTACTTAGAGTGACATTGGTATTCAAGAGTGTTTTTATCGTTATAGTGGCAGTTTCTACATTAGTAACAGGATAAATGCTCTTTAAAACGCTGCCTCCTATTTCTGAGAGGCTCTAGTTAAAGTTACATGGGTTTTTAAGAGTGTTTTTTATTGTTATAGAGGCAGATTAACGAGGTTCTTACATTATTAACAGGAGTAATGATCATGTAAACCCGATTTCCTGCTTTTAAGAGGCCGTAGTTAAAATGCCAGGTTTTCAAAGAGTGTTTTAACGGTTCTAGTGATAGATTAACAAGGTTTTATATTATTAACAGGAAGAACACTCTTTAAAACATTGCTATCTAAAGGCAATAATTGAAGTGATCCGGGTTTTAAAAGTGTTTTATTGTTATTTTTATTTATTCACGTTTCTATTGGCAAATTAACAAGGTTTATACGTTACTAACAGGAAAAATGTTCTTCAAAATATTGCTATTATCTTTCTAAAGGCTATAATTGAAGTGATACGAGTTACCAAAAGGGTTGTTATGGTTCTAGGGGCAGATTTAAATGGTTTCTACGTTACTAAGAGCAGAAACAGTCCTGATATCATGGTAAATCACTATTCTGGCCTTTGATTGTAGTGAAGAGACGCATTTCTAAGTGTGGTTTAGCGATACCGGTGAGAGATTAGCAAGTTTTGTACATTAACTTGAAGAAGAAAAATATAAAAAGAAGGAAAATAATATAGAAAAGTTATGTAAAATTTGAGGAAGTGAAGAGAAGTAACTAGTGAAACAAAACGAATGAACACAATAAGAGAAAAGGAAAGAAAGTGAAAACGCAAAGCAAAAAGTGAAAATAATAAAAGAAACCACAAAAAAATGAAAAAAAAAAAATTAATTAAATGATTGGAAGAAAGAGTGAAAAAGAATGAACAAAGTGTGTATAGGAATTAACAAGAAGAATAACAATAATGGAAAAATGTGATGAAAGATACAGGGGACGAGGGAGGGAATGAATAATCAAACAAGAGGTAACCTTCCATAACACACACACACACACACACACACACACACACACACACACACACACACACACACACACACACACACACACACACACACACACACACACGCACACACACACAAACACACACTATTCTATTCTGAGACGCAGGCAGCAATTAACTCAAGGTGAATGGATGAGGAAGACCAAGACGTGAGAGAGTAAAGATTATGAATTAAAACTCTGCATGACTGAATTGAAAATGAGCAGTTCTTTCTACTTTTTGGAATTTTTCTATTGTTTTTCTTATTGGTGTGATGCAAGAATTAATGATTGATATTCTTTCATCATTCTTTCCACACTCGAGAGAACAATGGTTGACTCTACATACAAAAAAAAAAAAAAAAAAAAAAAAAATAGAGGTGAATTACAGGCAAGAATTAACCACTATTCTGTTCATCTGTCTAATGCAAGAGTTAACCAGTACTCTCAATCACTCATCACTATTCTGTCCATCTCACTAATGCAAGAGTTAACCAGTACTCTCAATCATTCACCACTATTCTGTCCATCTCTCTAATGCAAGAGTTAACCAGTACTCTCAATCATTCACCACTATTCTGTCCACCTCACTAATGCAAGAGTTAACCAGTACTCTCAATCATTCACCACTATTCTGTCCACCTCCTAATGCAAGAGTTAACCAGTACTCTCAATCATTCACCCTTACTCCGGTACACTCTGGAACTCCCTCCTTGCTTCTGCATTTCTAACTTCCTATGACTTGACTTCATTTAAGAGGGAGATTTCAAGACATCTATCCCTTTATTCCGGCTAACTCTCTATGACCTGCAAGGGAACTGGCAACTAAGTGGGCCTTTTCTTTTTATTTTATGTTGCCTTTGGTCAGATTTTCTCACTTATATAAAAGACATAGTGCTGGGACGAAACCGAAAGTGTTGTGTAGCGAAACTTGCAATTATCAATACCAGAGGAGGAGTTATCGCGAAAATAGAGGAGGGAGATAGCGAGAGATGCAACACTGCGGCGATGAGAGGGAGGCAGAAGACAGTCAGTTGGAAGAAAGTGAGGATAAATCTTGACAGTGAAGTATTCCACATGTGTAAGGCGCAGGTGTGTGGCGCAGGTGTGTGGCGCGGAAATGACCACTTCCTATCTGCGGATATTGCTGAGATAACCACTGTTAATGATTGGTTATATGAGTGTGTGGTGGCAAATTATCAATAGCTAACTCTGCACATATTACTGCTCATGAAAAGAAAAAAAGTTAGTGACTGGTTATGTAAAAGTGGCGGGAAATTAACAAGTAGAGAGAAGCAAATATAACTCTTAAGATGTGAAAGAAAAAACAAAGAGAAA